>NC_079367.1:3215133-3242633 GCF_021018895.1 Seriola aureovittata | reverse complement strand
TCCAGACCCCTCCTCCCCTCCATCATCTCTGCTGACACACAAGCATGTGCAAACAGGCTGAACATATACCGATGCACTGACACATGCTGCACTTTTAGAGTGTGTGTATATATATGCATGTGTGTGTATGTGGACAAGACAATCATCAGCTGGCAGAGCCAACGTCTTCCTGATAAACCACCTCTCTCTCTCTCTCTCTCTCTCTCTCTCTCTCAGACCCTCTCCCTTTCTCTTTCTTGCTCTCTTGTCTCTCCCCCTTCACAATAGAGTCTGTGCCTTCATTTGCATGGTGCAATTGGATCTCGGCAGCGGTGTGTTGTGGCCAGACAAGTGTAGCATTACGGGGGAACAAGTTACTATGGGGGAAGGTTAATACAGACAATAAGGGAGGCAGATAATGGGAATTGGGCTCCTGTTTTTCAAACCTCTTATCGGCCCCGGTGCGAGAAATCAGGCCCCTGCTTTGAATAAAGAGGTGGGGGGTATTTAAAGGGCCAGCTCTGTCAAGAGTGCTACTGTCATGTCCCTACATGACCGAGGTTTGTTCTGTGACATTTCTGCAGATGGGGGTGGGGGTAGGGGGCAGGCACTGGGTGATGGTAGTATGGAAGCGTGGTGTGGTGAATCCTGCCTGACTGTACTGCCTGATCCCCTGTGTCCTGTGGCCAGTAATGTGCACGTACAAAAATCTCTTGAACCAAAAGAAAAAAGAAAAAAAAAAGAAAAATTCTTGCAGCCATTGATTTTGACGTGGCTGATGTGTATGTTTAGTCTCATGGGAGATGCATGGAAATATACAATAGTGGGCAAAGGTAGGGATCTTTAAAGTTTTACATAATGTTACATTACATTACATTCATGTGGTAGATGCTTTTGTCCAAAGAAGGTAAAAACGAGAAAGTAAAGCTGGAAAGGTTTGGCAGGGAAAGCACAACAGACAATCGTGCAGAGATTAGGAAAACGTGGGCTGATATGTGTCAGGAAGTAATTAGGGACTGAGGTGAGAAGGTGGGCAGGGAGGAGTCAGGTGGCGGAAAAGCTTCAAGGGTTACTGCAGGCTATAGGAGGGAGGGGCTGGGGCGTGGGGGGGGGGGGGGCAGAAAGGACATAGTGGACATATAAAACAGAAGGTCCAGTTTGAGGAAAACATCTGGCAACGACTGTATCTTTCTTCGTTGGGAAGCAATTTTCCTCCTTTAAGCCTCTGTCGGTTCGTCCACGTTCTTTTATTCAGTGTCAACACACAACGTCGGTCACAGGTCACCATAGTTCATTGTTTATCTCCAACCAAGTGAGTGCACAGCTGCTCCACTCCCATCTGCAGTAACCATAGTAACCAAGGTCACAACAGGGCCCCTTATCGATAGCAAGTGTAAGGAAAGCGTGAGTTCCCTTATTGTCCCAGGGACAGACAGTACGCATCATCAAGAGAGACCCCCAAAGACGTGAGATCAGGTCACACATGTATGATGAGATATAGAATAGACTTATTGGTTTATAATGTTGATGACACATGATCTAGAGCCACGTGAGAACCTGTGGGTTCATTTACACGCTTAGTTCAGTGTAAACGAGGAGAGCCGGCATAACGAGGCGTCTCTTTAACGACAACACAGCAGAATCTCTCGACACCTCAGACCCTGCAGCTCACTCCTGCCCCGCAGCAATCTCAGCCTTTCCCACCGGACTCCTCCCGCCCACAGATCGTCTATTGTGCCATCCCAGCTGTAGCTCTCTCGCCTCACTTACCTTTTTTTGTGCTTCTTTTTGCCTTCCTGTTTTGACCTCCTACCTGTTTTCAGACTTCTGCCATTTTTATTTCTTATTTTTTGCCTGGTTCTCCTGCCTGTTGCCGACGGCTGCCTGACTTCGTTCCTGTTTATCTTTGCCTGTTTTGTCCGCTGAGCCTAAATAAAGGTGAACTGTCTTGACCTTTTTCTCTGAATCTTGCATTTGAGTCCTTCCAATTCTGAGCTGTGAGAACTTTTTAGCAAAAGTTGAGCCTGATTCAACCGGAGCCCTCTGCAATGGGACCCCTGCTGCAAAGCTGAACTGGCCTCGTTCAGATTAAGGAGGCTTTCTTCATGCAGGCCTTAGTAGGAAGGTCGAGGGACGTGGAAGGTACAATCAAGTGTGTGACTTTGACACTCAGCGCTTGTTGACATATTCTTCCCCTCACCTTACCTCACCTTAACCAGGTATTTTTAATGGCCTAAACTAAAAGCGGCAAACAGGGGAACAAATATTCCTTTTCTGGCCATATGGATTGCACTGGTAAAAAACTTGAGCTTAACCAGTCACAAAGTTACAAAGTGTTTAGCAGTCCATGAGATAAAATCAAATACAAAAACAATCCAAGTCAAAGAATAATGATAAGACACTACATAATGTATATAAGGAGAAACAGATAAAGAACATCAGATATTTTTTAGGTTTTCAGCTGCTTTTTAAACTTAATGGCAGGCCAACTGCTGACAGGAAGACATGACTACACTTAGAAAACCTGGGAAGATCTAAGAGTGTGGATTATACAGTACATATATATTCCATATCTCGTCATATATATATATATATATATATATATATATATATATATATATTTGTAAGGAACAAAGAAAAAAGGAAAACAAACGCATATGCCAGAAGGTGATGGTGACCACACATTGCTACAACAAACCACAGTGCAGGAATGCAGCTCTGCTCACAATTATTAACTCCTTCCACTGATGTGCAGCTTCATTTAAATACCCCTCCTCTTACCGTTACATCCCACCCCTCCCCTCCCCTTCCCTCCTATCTCTCTCCCAGTCCTCCCAGAAGGTGAGCGCACCCAATTACCGTGCGCTCATACAGGTCCTAACTAGAACACAATGGCTGTGCATTTTTCATCCCGTATTTTAGGAGGAGGTGGGAGGAGGGAGCGCGGCGAGGGGAGGGACGATGGCTTTGTGCTGTAGGAAGAGTCTCCCACAGCGGCTGCAGATGGGAGTGGATGGCAGCGGATGTTGTTAAGGGTGAAGGGGGGCGACTGAACGCCTCGTATTTGGAATTAAGTTTGAGCCTCTGTGGAGTGTGTGTGTGTGTGTGTGTGTGTATGTGTGTGTGTGTGTGTTTGGATATGTGTGTTAGATGGACCGGCAGTGGGGGAGAGTCCTTAATCATCCCCCTTCCTCTTGTCAAGTGGTTCCCATCATCATGACATTTAAAATATTCAATAATTATCTCACTGACTTGATGAGCTTTCTCTGATGCTTACACCCCGCGACACACACACACACACACACACACACACACACACACACTGAAATAAATAAATAATGGGGAGATGTGTCATTCCCCACTCACTTGCATCATTTTGAAGGAGCGGTTGTTAGATACTTTATGGCCTATTGTGAGACTGTGGCCATTACGCCGGAACTCTCTGAGAGTTATGGGGCCATCGTTAATGTAAATGTGTTTCTCCAGCCCCACTCATTCACCTTGCTGCGCTCAGAGTGGTCGGTATTTTGGATATGGGATAGTTTTTTGTATTCTTTCATCTTGTCAGGTTAGATATTCTCATATTGTCAAACCAAATCCAAACCTGAGGCCGTAACCAAGGAGTTTCTGTCATGTTGGTAGAAAGGCACCGTGCTGCACCGTGAGCAGCTACAAATGGGGGATGGTAGTAAATTAAAGAAATGGCAATGTATGTTTGTCAGTATAAAGTGGGATCTGTGACATTAGCCTAGCCTAGCTCCCCTGAAAGTCTCTTCTGATTGGCTGATTGTTTTCTGAGTGATCCAATAAAAATATAGAAGATTTCAGGTAAAAACACTCAGAGAAGCCACATCCTGCAAGGTTTGGATGGTGGGTCCAGGTGGGTGGGGCTTGGTGACTGCTTTGTTGTGACATCACAAAGTTCCAGAAGTCCTGACGGCTGGTTTTAAGGCTCAGTTTCTGAATACAGGCTGTGTGCATTTCTCTGTGGACTGAGGCTTTGATACTTTCACAGTATTAATATAGAAGCTAGAGCTGATCTATAATCACACCACACATGGACAGAGACTTTTACACTGGATGGGACCTTTAAGTCCAAAAATACACCTACCAACATCTCTAAATCTTACCAACACATTGTGTCTTGATCTCAACAGTTCATTCTTTACCTTGGAAACAGCCACTGAGAAAGCTGCAAAAAAGCTGTCAGTGAACACCCAACCACACCTCTCACAGCACGGACTCGGGAAGAGGTAAAAAGGTCACCGACCAGGAGTCAGTGAACAGTCAGAGAATGATCAAGGAGGACATTCACATTCAATGCCACAGACCATCTTTGACTGGAGACAGGGGATACTATCTTGCCCAGTATACTGTACAACCACCTGTTATCATGTGACCACCTTGGCCGCACGATGACACACCAGCTCCCCTGGCTAAGCAACACCAGCTGAAAGCTCCGAAGAGCACGTGGACATCCAGTTGTGATTTGTTTGGTGGAGGTCAAGAATGAGCGTCGGCGCTCATCAGCTGTCTTCACTGGATAAGTAGCAGCTGTAGGAGGTGATGAGTTTCAGCAGCAGACTAACAACACACAGACCATCAATCAAACTCGTGTCTCTTCACGCACCTGATGACTGTTGTCAGGCAAATCCTCGCCTTCACATGACCTTTTGTCACCATGACAACTTCTGCTCATGCATTAACAGGAAGGTAAATTTACTAATGACATTGGGAAACCAGTGACATTATTCTGAAAACGGATCCGTACGTGTCTTCAGAAACCAACACGAGCGAAACACACGGTCCACAACGGACGACCGGTTCATGGTCTTCTGGAATAAGAAACAGATGGGGATAGATATCCTCCCGGGGAACGGCCGTCCATTTGTTTTCATTTTGCAGACGGTCATCGCCCCGCGTTCACATCACACACTCCCACGCCTCCCGTTCCCTCAGGCTGCGTGTCGCATTCACCTCACCCCTCACCGCGACCGTACACCATTTATGCCATAATAGCATGAGAGGGGCGGCAGTGGGTAAAGCAGTGACCTTCTAAGGATCAGAGGTGAATTCATGTTTGATTTATCTGTTGTACCTGTTGATTTAAGCGCATAATAAACACCGGAGCGAGGATGCTGTGATTCCTCTGGACCACACCTGACACAGCAGGTGGAATATTTCTGATAAAACAAACTGATAATAGGTTCTGTTTCTTCAATATCCGATGGATGTTCCGTCACTCTGAGATTAGAGAGTATTTAAATGAGATATATTCTAAGTACTACTACAGGCTGGCTCACATTTAAAAGTGGCGTCATCCTTTAACCTGCCACGTCAGGTTTTCCTTTCATATTTTTTAATTTACTTCCTGTTTTTATTTTGTGTTACACTTGCTGTCGTTGCAGATCCTTCTCTTCCCGCCCTGCTGCTGTGATTGTCTGCCCCCTCCCTGATTGGCTTCACCTGTGTCTCATTGTCTTCCCCTTCCTCATCTATTTAGTCTCCGTGAGCCAGTTCGTCTTTGTCCCATGTGTCAAACGTTCATTACATTCATTGTCCATTATTCCTAGTGTCAGTTTTTCTAGTTAATGATATTTCCTGTTTCCTGGAGTAAGATTTAGTTTACTCCTTATCACATTTGTTTGCCTGCTTACTGACTGCCTACCTTTTACAAGTGAAGAGACTTGACTCACTGAACTCTGTTTCTGAGTTGTTGAGTCTTCATCCCTGCGGTTACACTAGTTTTACACAACCACTGAGTTCCCCACATAAACAGACACAATTATTAGTTATTTTATAAAAAAGTGAAGCATTTTCTGATGTGGTGGTGCTATTGGAAGAATCACATTGTTTGTCAGTGGCTGTGTTCAAAGGAACTAAATGACAACAAAAAAAACATGGTTTGGGTCAAAGGCCCAGTCCAGACCTGGCATTAACTGGCATTATGTGTCCCAGGTGATGCAATCACAAGTGGACACCTAAGCACAGGTGTGAATGCACCCAATACACATTGAGAGCCAATCGCTCGGGCCACATTTGGAGATCTGGAATCTGGGTCACACATTCACCACATTCATTTAGCAGTGTGAGCGCAAATACGTCCTGAGCCACACAACAGAGAGTCAAAGTGAGAAAATAATAGTGATTGTGGTTGAACTAAAACTGCTTAAAGCTTACAGAAGTGTTGATACCCAGGGATGTAAGGCGACACAAGGCAAGAGCAGCTTAGTAAACACAGATAAAATGTTAGCTTACTCAGAAATGAGCTTTTGAAAACTTATCTTATGCGTGTCTCTTATGACGCCTCATAATTGATACCAGTAACCTATAGAGCTTGTTGTTGACATTGGTTTGGGTGTAGAAATCACCTCAAATATCTTTCTTTGAAGTCTCATCAAGTCTCATGATGCTCTTACATTTACCTGGAGATGTGAAGATATGATATTGAAGGAGACGAAGCTCAGCTCCGATGGACTCCAGCACAATTTAACCCCTGCCTTTACCCCTCCTTGAAACAATGCTGTGTTCTTCCTGAAGAATTGTTTAAATTAAAAAGCTTGTTTGTCCTGCATCTCGCCGTACTGTTGGTTTGTCATAGCATGAACAAAGAGCTGAATTCCTGCTTGTAAGATCTTCTAACATGGTCCCAGGTCATGGCTCCTCCAGCAGGATAATGAGCCAAAACATGCATCTAAAAGCAGCCGAGGATGGATGAGAAGAAAACACTTGGACCACTCTGAAGTGGCCTGATATGAGTCCTGATCTCGATCCAGTTGACGTCTGTGGAGCTGAAAGAGATGAAACTCAAAGTTGGGTGAAAGCTCCAGAAGACTTCGGCCAAACTACCAGCTGCATAAGTCTCGTTAAGAGCTATAGAGATAGAGTACTTTAATTATTCCAAAGGCAAGTTGCAGCGTTGCAGTGGTCACTTCATATGAATCACAAAAACAGTGAGGTAGGTAAATACTAAAGGAAATCCACTCAATAAAGAAAAAAAGGATAGAAATAAAAACAAAATATAAATAATAGAAAAAGAAAATAAAGGTTGAGATGGAGCCATAACTAATATACTGTGTGCTGAATACACACTGCACAATGATGGTAATATAAAACTATTATGCACTGCACATTAGTGCAAGCCGGAGGATGTATATGGAGCGAGTTGAGTTTTGGCGTTTCTACAACTCTGCCGTCGACAGTCGGCTCAGGAACACAGTAAAACCTAACAAGCCATTTCCCTCTGAAAACATTCTTTCTTATTACAGGTCTGAGTGTGGTCCATGACCTGTCACCCTTTTCACTGCCACCTGATGCCATAAAAATCTTATTTAAAGAAGCATAATATGTGATGACACCTCAGTCGGGAAGCAGTAAATTAAATTCATTTAACTGTAATTAAATTAAAAGCTGTGAAGACGGAACGGGAGAGACCTGAAACCAAAGAAGCAATAAAGAGATCTGAGCCACATCATGAGGAAAAGCTTCCAGTCAACTTGACGAAAGCAATAACTAAAAATAACAATAATCCATGACCTGACATGGCGCTGCAGTGGATTATTTATCTCAAAGACCTTTTATTAATTGTTTGCTCCTGTTTGTTTCGCGAGGCCAGCTATAGCATTAAGAGAAATTGCCTGTTTAAAGATTGATAAGAGCCAGGCCTGTGTGTGTGTGTGTGTGTGTGTGTGTGTATATGTACACATTCGCACTATTATATATATGTGTGTGTGTGTGTGTGTGTGTGTGTGTGTGTGCGTGCGTGCATGTGTGTGTATATGTACACATTCGCACTGTTATATATATGTGTGTGTGTGTGTGAATGTGCAGACTTGTGCCTTTCAGGTAAAAACATCTATTGTTTATGTATGCAATTATCTTTGTGTGTGTGTGTGTGTGTGTGTGTGTGTGTGTGTGTGTGTGTGCGCGCCTCCCAGAACATGCAAATGCAGCCATAAATAAAAAGGCAGGTATTCTATACTTTTTCTTACTGTTAATAATATAAATGTGTTAGTCTGCCTCTTTACTTTCTAACCTCCTGACCCCGTCTGTGACGGTTAACCTCATGTCCGCTGCTTCCTGGTGAAGATCTTTATATTTAGTTTTTGTAGTTACACAAACACAGGGTCGTGTTCTGGTGGCCAGTTTCATTTTTCTATCAGACTCCTGGTTAATAATATCCAGGAAGGTTTTGATAATATATATAGAAATGTGTTCATGCGTTCAATGAGGTAACTACATATGTGATTTTTCTAAGCTCAGACAGAAACAAAATTCAAATGGAATCTTTTTATTTATTATTATTTGAGGTGACAAATCAAGCCTAGCTCAATCTAAACATTAACAACATATAAATGTAAAAGATTTTTTGGTTTTCCTGCTCCAGGCAACATCACAACTTCCTCGGGCTCCTCCAAGATGTTCACGGGCTGATCCCTGCAAACGACCAAAACCACGCCGGTTCAATGGAGCCGCAAATGTTTCTAACTACAAACACAAACAGGTTTACCTGTGTTTTCGGGACCTTCTGATTCCAACAGGCTCTGCCACCTCAGGTGTGTTGCTAACACTGCAGCCTGAAGAGATAAAGTTATATCATTAGCTAGAAACTGTTAGCATTAGCAAACAAACGCAGCAGCATTGACCTGCAATGGTGAGTTAACACTGATTTCATCATTAAATTCTGTTTTTTTGCTAATATTATTATAATGGATGTGCTTGAACCTCTGTGTTTTAGATTGAGCTAGCGTTAGCGGCCAGCCTGTAGCATGTAATAAACTGAGAAGTACAGTAACATTAGAGCCTGCAGGACACAAACAGGCTGCACACACTTTTGTGTTACTGACAGACAAACTGCAGCCCTCTGTGGAGGGATCGCTGTACAGTTGGACCCTGCAACATTCAGTGAACTGAAACTTTGTCTTGTGTTGTATTCAGAGTGAACTACAAGGAGCCACCATGTGTTTGTTTTGCTGTTATCTGATCAACTAATAGAAAAAGTCTCGCTGATCAAACTCTGCTGCAGTGAGAGCCACCTGATTCTAACAAAGAAGGTAATAATGTTGTTCTGACACGGTGAGGAAAAAAAAAGAAATGACCTGACCCCAGAAACGCTACAGTGACAATCCGAGTCCGAGTTTGACTGATGGGCCAGAGCGGCATGGATCCGGAGTCGCAGCTGACAGGGTTCTCCTGCAGGGCCGTGCCTGGTATCGATTGCCTGAGCCTGGCCAGGTGTCTGCCCGGAGAGAGGGGGAGAGAAAGAACAAGATCAGCCATGCAGAAAAGAAAGAGAGGATGGCGGCGGCGGCGGGGGGGCAAGAGGAGGAGAGAGGGAGGACATGGCCGGTTGGGTTGACCCTGATGGAGAACGGGAGGAGTAGGAGGGCAATGTGGAGAACAGGCAGAGAACAATGTATAAAAAGAATTGAGTTGTATTGACAATGAACAAACAGCTGAGACAGTCGAACAGCAGAATTCATTTGGTCAAATCTGGAAAAAGAAGTACCTTAACCATAACCCATGGATTGGAAACCTTAAAGTTTGTTATTCAATTATTATTATTATTATTACTATTATTTTTTTTTTAATTATTACCAATAAATCTGTCGGTTAAAGGTCGGTTACAGTACGAGTGAATTCTCGGGGTCTTTTCCAGGAGGGAAGGGAAGTTGGACTGTGAGATTGGCAGCAATGTGGACACGTGACATCAATACGCAAGTCAGCTACAGGGGGCGACTCTCTGTCTTTATTCTGACTCTCACCTACGATCAACAGTTCGTAGGGAAGTGATTGAAATAATGCAGTTGTAGATACGAGCCGAAAAATCGGTTTCCTTCTCCAGGTGGCCGGGATCACCCTCGGAGACAGGATGAGGAGGTGAGACGCTGCAGAGGAGCTTGGAGTAAAGCCACTACTGCTTTGCATTGAAAGGAATCAGCAGAGGTGGTTTGGGCACCTGATCAGGATACCTCCCGACATCTCCCTTGAGCGGTTCTCACGGGCAGGTCCAACTGGAAGCAGACCAGAACATGCTGGAGGGAATACAGATCCCATTTGGCTTGAGAACATCTCAGGACCCCCCCGCCCCCCCCCCTCCACGTCAGGAAGAGCTGGATAACATGTTTATGGAAACGACCGTCTATGGAAATTATTGTAAAACAAATAACCTGCTTATCCTGCTGCCGCTGTGATGAACAGCAGTAAATGGTAGGGTTGATGAAATCCCTGTACTCCAACATGAAACATTAAAGTACCACATGACATTTTTTACTGAGTAGTTTTTACTTCACTCTTGAAGTACTTGTTTTAGCTTCGATTACTCAGCTTTTACCACTTTAAATAACACTGGTCCAGCTTTAACAAATATCAGCGTTTTCCTTTTTTATTCTTTGAAATTTTACAGTCTTACATGTTCATTTCCTTCAGTCTGTCCGTGCGCTCACCATGAGGAAATATCTGTTATCGACCGCTGAAAACATTCTCTCTCCCACCCAAGGACAAATCCCTTCATCTCCTCCTTTCCTCCCTTTCCTCCAAACATGGCTGCTGAGCAGGATTTATGTTGCGGGCTAATTTACTGCCCTGTTTTTTTATGTGAGTGGTGTAAACCCTTAACAGGCTAATGCATTAACAATATCCTCTTTTAAACAAAATCCAGCTTAAGCATCCTGCCACCCCCACCCCCCACCCCCCCCCCCCCCGACCCACCCCCCCAACATCATTTTGTAAGAGTAATAGTGACCTGTCCTCCGTCGCCGTGCACCTTCCCACCCCCCACCTTTCTTTCTTGTGTTGAGATGCTTTTGATGTCCCCACACCTCCTTTGGTAGTTAAGGGTAAGGGCTTAAAGGCGTCTTATCTCAAATTCATCATGGCTTCAGCTGCTCCCAGGTCACTGACGGACAGACATATTCCTCAGAGGAGGCTTTTATTGTGGAGGGAAGATAGGAGGGTATCAGAAAGCAGCTGAATGTCACTTTGGTCAGAAACACTGTCCACATGGTAACCCTTTGCACGACTGGGTGTGGAGATGTTTACTATATAGCCAGGAGAATGGAGATGGTCACATGCTACGATGGTCTGTTTTTTCCCTTTCAACCCTCTGTTACGACCCACAGCGCCTCTACGTCAGTAGGCGTGTTGGACCTCGGTTGTCATGGTTACAATAACAAACGCGCGGACTGTACCTGTGTTTTGTTGACCCATCCATCCACCACAACCTCCTCCTGACCTGGACTTTGTTTCTCTTTGTTCTACGTCTCTGGACTTTTCCCTTCGGTCATAATTACTGCGGCCACCAGATGTTGCCGAGCAACAAAATGTGACTATGGGTCATAATAACCAGCTGCACAGACGACCCTTTGTGCTCGTCTTTTACAGGAGGACGATTTAGATTTTCCTTGTTTGGGCTACGTCCCCGAACTAAACGTTAGCATACACTTCCCAGTTTACTGTGTGACTTTGTGCTAATCTGATGAATTGCAAACTTGTCTGATTACATTGTACTGTGCTAGGAAAGCAGGTAGGTAGAAAACAGGGTGTCATTTGGGGCCCACGGCCCACGAGGACGTTACTGCGGCCCTGCACGTAGCAGCCGGAGTCATGATTGACACACAAATGAAGAAAGTTGTTTAAAAAAAAAGTTACATGTTCAGAAATACAACATGAGAAACAAAATCATTTATTAATAAAATAATTTTCCCTCACAATAATCATTATTATTGCTTCTGGAAACAATGTTGATGAGAACAGAATTGATCCGAATCAGCTGAGCTGAGGGGAGCTGCAGAGCGGCAGTAAAATACATCGTCATTTGATCCATTGACAATATAAAAACATTCATTTATACTTGTGTGCCTGTGTGTTTTCTAGGTAGCTGATGGTTTGGTTATTGGTTGATGATATTTAATATCTTTTTAATCTTGCTCTATTAGTGTCAGTGAAATGTATTTTTTGCAGCCCTGTTCTCTGTGTGGTGTCATCTGATTGTCACTTGAACTTATATGCAGTTTCATAATTCTAGTTTCTATAATATATGCTATTCTATTCTACATAAATAGATAGACAGATAGATAGATTATTTCTAACTTAAGGGAATTTTAAATGATCTATTTTTGTCTCGCTTGTTTCTTTTAATTCTTGTCACCTTGAGCTGAGTTTAATTCCTGTGTGCTGTCCATGTGACACCTTCACATGAGCCTGCAGAAAACAGAACCAACTGTCAACCCACACAGCCGCACACGCAGCCCACACGCTGAGGGCAAATTCCCCCCGATTAGTTTTTGTAAATCAAAAACCAATACATATAACATGCGAGAATTAATTTGTTTTACATTCCTTGGTTACATTTTTTCGCAGAACACATTTGGAAGATTTAGAACGTATTTGTGCCTGCTGCTACCCACCATTATATGCTTCAATTCATACATCTATTTGTGAGCTCATAAAACAGGCATTGACTACCCATGTAAATTGTGTTCCCTACAATAAATTATATGCATACTTGCAAAAATACATAACTGCTGTCGGTCTCCCCGCTCCATGTCACTGGCATACTAATAGCGCCGTGCTAGGAGGCCAATGATGCCACTTCCATTATTTTTCCATTTAGCCATAATTTTGCGGAGGAAGTTAAGAGTTGGTGAAATTGCCTCCCTCTGCTTTCCTTGTGCCTGATTACCACCACCCTTGCTGCTTCTCTCACAGCCCGGCTCTACATCTCCCCCCGGCCTCCACTTTTTTTCTCTCTCCCTCTCCTTCTCATTCAGCTTCTGAGGCACGTGGGGGTTGTTTTCATCCTTGTGAGTGGATAGAAAACGCCAGTGACCTGTACTAGCCTTCGGTTCAGTGGGCGATTCCTCAAGCTGTGGAGGCTACAAGCTTCAGGGGTCACAGGTCAAGTTATCCCACAGTGAAATGGACACCGAGGGGGAAAGTGATGCAGCCAAAACCTGCTCCGTATGCCTGGCTGACACCGAGTTGATTATCGTATCACGAATCCTTTATCGCTGCTTAAAACTGAAGTTAAATTGTATATTTTTTTCTGCTACAGCAAACCGATCCGCTCTGGAAATTACAAGCAGCACACTACTCGAGGGAATCGGTATGCAAAAGAAAGAATGTGTTGTGTTTTTATTTTTCGGTGACATGATGGGGTGTCCACCGCTCCTTTGTCTACGGAGACAGACACATTCACAGCCCATTAAATTATTTCATTTTCCATGAAACAGTACGACAGTGTTCACCCTCACAATACCACTGAGTAGATAAAATTAAAAATAAAAAAACACAGGTGGTTGATACAACATTGCATCACACTTCCTTTTAAAACACTCGCTGTATTTGCTGTTGCAGATTAGTTGTATATACTGTCTTGGAGAAGGAGTTTACCTCTGTCAACAATCATGGCCCCACGTCTTGTTTTAACCTGCTGAATGAGCTCCCCAAACAAATGTCCAGTGACATTAGCAGTGAACCCTTCCTCACACATCTGTGTATTTGACAGTCGGGGACATGAAAAATGAAATTGGCCATTTTTAATCCATATCGTTTTAGGATTTCCTTTGCAAATTTAATTCAAACGAAAAACTAAAATTTCTGATTTACAGACGTGTTCAGAGACTTTGCCGTGGCACCTCGGCTTCGTCTTTGCTTTAATTATCCTCGACGTGTGTAGAACTTGATCGGAGTCCACCTGAGGCAAGAGGAATTGATTAGAAAGACACACACCTGTGTATATAAGTCCAGAGCACTCTCTGTAGACATCTGGTGAAACATGGATCAGAGTAAAGGTTTAAAACCACTTCCAAAGCTGCAAGTGTTTCCAGCAGCACAGTGACCTCAATGATGGTGACCAAACTGAGCCACTGGGCAACGAGTGCCTCGGTCAGGGGGGTGATCTCTCTAACAGAGAAGTCCTCTGCAGTGATGGAGAACGTGTCAGAAGGACGACCAATCAATGAGACAGCATCATGCCGGTGAGGGGGGGGGGGGGGGGTCTCAGCAGCAGGGAGACTGGTGAGAACCAAGGGAGTGATGAATTCAGCATCAAATACAAAGTGGCTTTGGGACGAGACGTTGTCTGTCAGATACTGTTTCCAGTGAAAGTTGGTGTTTGGTTTGTCTCTGTGCTGCAGTCAGCTCAGCTGTCAATCAAACACATGCTGTGGCCCGCCCACTCAGACGCTGAAGGAGCCTCTCCTGTCAAATATAAACGCCACGGATGATTTCAGACCGCAAACACAGATGACGTATGATTTTAGCTTGATTATAATACTTTCTAAATGCTAATTTATGTAGCACAATTTGAGCTGGTTTTCCCTTTGGAACGAGGGTAATTCAGTTACTTATATAGGTGTTTATTTATATGTGAAGCTATACGTTATTTCTGTCTCAAAACACGTTGGATGAGGAAAGAAAAAATGTTTTAAAGATCTGAAGCACAAACCAAATGGGCTGAGCAAGAGGTGTGTGTGTGTGTGTGTGTGTGTGTGTGTGTGTGTGTGTGTGTGTGTGTGTGTGTGTGTGTGTGTGTGTGTGTGTGCGCGTGCGTGATGGCTGATTGATGCAGGTTGGCCGGCAAGGAGAGTTTACATACAGCGACTGAGGACTGAAGGTCACCAGAGCTGCTGAGCACACATGCACACATGGCACAAAACAGACACACACACACACACACACACACACACTTAGACAGAGCTCTCTCACAGCTCTTACGGTTGCGGAAAACCAATAAAATTGCAAATTTCCCTTCATATTTTCACAATATCCTAAATAAACAGCAGCCTAGCTTTGCACATCCTCTCTCTCTCTGTCTCTCTCTCTCTCTCTCTGTGTCTCTCTCTCTCTCCCCAACATTAAATATTAATCCGTATGTGGCTAGGATGACTCCAATCAGTGGAGGGTTGACATATAGGGAGACGGTGGCTGCCCCTCTCTAGGTAAACAGCAAGGAGATTGTTAACTCCCCACACATACTCCGCCACCACCACCACCACCTCCATCTCCTCGTTCTCCCACTGCAAATTCTCCTCCTAATTACACAAATCTACCCTCCATGGAAACTGAGGGTGTTCAGTGCAAAAGTGTCATAATCCACAATGTTGATCGGCTGCACAATACACCTAATCAGTTTTTAAAGAAGCAGCTGTGAAGGTCAACGTACGTTTCATGTGTGTGTGATTTAGAGCTGAGGCAGATTAAGCCGAGTTTAGCATGTGCTAGTTTAAACGGGAAGCATAGACAAAATGCTAATGTAGCTATCAATGTAGCGCTCTGTGCATTCCTTCAGCACAAAGTTAGAGCACTTCCAGAGCGTGTTTAGCTTAGCTTAGCACAAAGACAGGAAGTAGAGGGAGTCCAATAGCTCCAAAGCTTTTGCCCAGGTCTAAGCTGTGTCCTTCCTTATCTGGGCTACAGAGGATTTTTGGCTCCTGGCGCTCAGCAACTTGGACGACACGTAACTTTTTTTTACACAAAAACTTGAGGTTTTAAGGCGCTTGGTTTTAACAGTTATACCGTTAGCTGTTGAACTTGAGCTGAGACACAATACTGTTGGGCCCTCACATATACAGGATCCTTTGGGCAGGTAACAGAATCTGGAAATCTGTCCAATTATCTTTCAGTGTGAAGCCAGTATCATCCAGATGTTGCTTTGCAGACCTCAGATGTTGACTTTAGTGATGAGGTTGGAGGTAAAGTTTCCTTGTGATGACTCTTCCATGTGGACCCTCAGTGGAACGATGCAGGTAAAGATAAACCTTCATCATATGGAGGTTCTGCTTTACCTTTCTGTCCAGACCTGCAGTCTGATTCCTTTTCTAAAGCCTCCTCTGCTGTTGATGCATCGATAAGCTTTATTCTCAGATCCTCAGTTGCTGTTGGTTGTTGAGTGTTACCATGAGGTTTGAAGAGTCTTAACGAGTGTTTTACAAATACATCGATGCCCGATTTTTTTCTTTACAGTGGATTTACATTTGGTGAATCATCCACTTCAAACGTTTGTTTTCTGCATTTACTACCTTTCACTTCACACTTCACTTACATCATCAATAAAATGAAACATCATGTAAATTCTAATAGAAATCAGGCCTTTTTCAAAAATAAAGAAATTAAACTTTATAAAAAAATAATTTATTTAAACTTTATTATATATTTGTTCTCTGCTTTGATTTTAACTGAGACATTACACTAAGTACATTTCAGTAATTATATATAACATTTTAAATAAATGCTTTACATGCTGTTTGTACTTTAAACTAAACGGAGACACAAACTGTTAAAACTCAACAGCAGAGAGAAATTCTTTGAAATATTTTTGCATCAACTTCCACAGAAATGTGAAAATATGAATTAAATTTAAACAGATTTAATTCAGTCACAAACTTACAGATAAAAACAATATAAATAAAAAAGACGTAAGAACATACAGGAAAGTTCTCCTTATACATGACACACACTGTTCGGTCATTAAATGTGTTTAAAAAAATATTTTTTTAATAATTTACATTCTTAAAGAAAAAACTCCTTAAAACTGCAACAACAGTGTGTGATAATGTTTATCTGAAGTGGATTTACTGCAGGTCAGTTACAAAAATCAACAGATGATTAAACACTGAAGATCCCAATGTCTGCACGCACACACACACACACACACACACACACACACACACACACACACACACACACACACACACACACACACTCTGCACCTGCTGCAAAGAAACTGTGAGTTTCCACGTCCAGTCAGAGCACCTCCTCCTTTTCTTTTCCTCTCTCCATCCTCCTCCACTTCCTCTTCCCCTTCCCCTTTTTCTCCTCACAGACTCTGTGCCGCCACAAGGGGCAGCAGAGGTACACGCTACAACACCTGCAGCTTCCTGAATCACTGTGAACAGGTAGACCAGCCTCTCTTTGTCTTACAGAAAGAAAGAAAGAAAGAAAGAAAGAAAGAAAGAAAGAAAGAAAGAAAGAAACTGAGCAAACAAACAAGCATCAAGGAAGATACACAACAAAGAGAGAGAGAGAGAGAGAGAGAGAGACAAAGCATGACAGAAACAAACACATTTAATAGGACAGAAAGGCCTAAATACAAACAACAAACCAACAAGAGAAAAGAACAAATAGAAATCAATGCATCAAAGAGACAAACAAACAGAATCTGAAAAAAATGACAGAGACAGCCAGAGCATGAGAAAAATAAATAGAGGAAAGACAAAGACAGAAAAAGTCAAAAGAAAAGAAACTGATGGAAAAAAAATTAAAATAAAAATATGGGAAATTTTTTTTTTTTTTAAAAGATTAAAATATTTTTTTAATAGATTAGAAAAAAATATATAAATCAGCACTAAGATGTGGTAGATGTTACACATATTTATAACCTGCTCTCTCTCTCTCTCTATCACACACACACACACACACACATACACACACACACACACAGTCATAATGCAGGGTTAATGCTGTGGCACCATGGCAACTCTGTCTTATTATATTTATACCCACCCTTCTCCAACAGCAACTCTGTTATGTATCAAACGTCACTGTGACTGGATTAAGTTTCCTATTAACACAGTGAGGATGAGTTTGTAGCTGCTGAGTCTCAAACACGTTGATGCTGAATATATCAGTTAAATATTCACACGTTCATTTGTTTTCTGCCGGAATATCTGATCCTGCAGAACAATATCTAACATCCACGAAGTGACTCCAGCATCGTTAAACAGCTGTCTGGTTCTACAGCAGCACCTGGTTCAGGTTCAGGAAAGACCCTGGTCCACACCACCTGAACCCCCATCTCTCTTTAACCTCAACCGAGCAGCTTTTGTTTGCTGTGATTCGAGCGAATGGTGATGCGCCTCTGGTTACGGGTCTGACCTGCATCATCACACCTAACTGCGGAAGAGATCCTCTGTTTGATGGATAGAGGGACGAGTGAGGAAAAAGACAGAGACTGATCCATTATTCTTCCCGCTCTCTGCCGTGTGACTAACAGTATGATTACACAGCCTTGATCTCAGCCTTCTGAATCATCTCAGATGGAGGAAGGGGCTAAAAACTAATGAAGGGAACATCCACAGTGACTTCTCGCTGTCCTTCAGGATCAGGCCGAACCAGCTCGTCATAAATCCATCGCTAAGTTTGAATGTAAAGTCACTAACTACAAGCTAGTTGCAAACTACTGGTTTACTAAACTGGGCACCAGTGGCACCAGTAACACTTGAAGAAATATGCATATAGTTTAAAATGAGTGGGAAATAGACAGTTATGCTAACCTACCTGATTTTAATTACACATGTGAAGTGTAAATTAAAATCCTCAAGACATCATCATGTTTTGTTTTCTAATGCATCATATACTGCTCAAAAAAACATTATTATTTAAACCAAGTTATTAAATTTATCAATAAATAACAAAACATGAACGAAACTTTAATTCTGACAAAAGCTGCATCTTTCACTGAGAATAAAAATCTTGTTTATACTAAAGAAAAACAGGATGATTTTAAAGACGGTTTCTCAACAGACTTCTGGAGCGAGTTCAGTTCATAGTAGCAGAGTATGATCTCTGTCTGATCTGAGACCAGGTCTGGACCGCAGGATCCGGGTCTGGCTGCTCGTGTTTCCCTCTATATTTCTGATGATGCCGGTTGGAGTTCGTGGACAGCGAAGACAAAACGCAGGAAGTTAAAGAGAAACTTTCAGCAAGCGATGACTCTGCTGACCTTCTGCTGATTGCTGCTCTCCAGAACTACAGAGCTGATATCACCAAGCGAAAATCCAACACTCAACAATAAATCAAAAGCTGCATCACAGGTGTTCACTGTGGCACTCTGTCAACACCCAGCATCGAGGATGAATCCATTTTAAATTATGACTCAGAATAACTGGTGATGCTTGTTCAAAGTGGGAGATGCTGATGTATCATCATGTCTAACCTGTTCACATCCCTGCACTGTATAGACATACGATCAATACCACACCGACACCCGAGCGTCAGAGTTCCTTCTTGACCAGCTCATCACCAGCTGCACGGACGGAGTTCATTCAGTCGTCGTTTTTCCTCTCGGAGGGATCAAGGTTATGTGCTCAACTCTCTGAAAAGTAAAGCCGTCTGAGATCTTCTATTTTTTTTCTCTGCATTTACAAAGGACGTACAATATGTCTGAGTTTTCTCTCTCGTCTCACTCAGATTTTTCGAAGTGAATTTTAATTCCAAACGTTTGTTAAACGGGTTTGTTTTAACGGAGCCAGCCAACGGAAAAACACATTTCCTGTCCTTTCTTTCCTCACTTCCATTTTCCCATCACTCCTCCTGTTCTGTCCGTTCCTCATCTCCTCCCTCCTTCTTCCAACAACGATCAAAGTTTTCCCTCACTTCCTTTTTTTGTCCTCCCCCTCCCTCATTCCCCTTATTAGTGTCTCTCAGCCTGACTGTGGCCACCTCAGCTAAACCCTGCTGCACAAACACACACATCATACACACACACACACACACACACACACACACACACACACACACACTCAAGAGAACCACAGTGCCCCTCCCCTCCTCCATGATGGACTGGGATTGGCTCCCACTGTCACAGTGTGTGATTGCGACCTCCGTTTGACCTGCTGGGGATATATGGCGTCCCTGGGTTATCTACATAATGCACAGGGAGAGAGGTGAAGGAAGCCATCTTAGAACAAGGGAGGAGTGTGAGGAGGAGGGGGGAGTGAGGAGAGGGAGATAAAGGGAGAGGGAGAAAGAAGTCTGGATGAGAAGATATTGCTGGGGACAGAGTTGGATTAGATAGACAATAGTGTTGGCTAAATGACAGGGGCAAATGTTGCTCTTTATTGGAAGGCAAGGGGCGTGTGTGTGTGTGTGTGTGTGTGTGTGTGTGTGTGTGTGTGTGTGTGTGTGTGTGTGTGTGTGTGTGTGTCTGTGAAAGCAGATTTGTTTTTGATGGAGATCCAAAGACAGAAAATGTTTGTTTGT
Organism: Seriola aureovittata; assembly: GCF_021018895.1. Lineage (NCBI taxonomy): Eukaryota > Metazoa > Chordata > Actinopteri > Carangiformes > Carangidae > Seriola > Seriola aureovittata. The sequence goes on along the minus strand of NC_079367.1, from coordinate 3,222,671 downwards.
ATCTAAACGTGATGATTTCTTCATTCAGTTGTTTTCACCTCCAGCTGAGAACGATGTCGTAGCTCAAACAAAGAGGGTCACGTGGCAACCAGGGCCCCACGATTTTATTCTTAAATACTTACAGTTTAATTTTTTAATATTCAAAGTGTTGTTATTACGCTATGAATTTATTTTGCCCTGGGTTTTGTCACTCAGGCAACATACAGGCTGGTGTTGTTTCTTGGAGAGACCTGCAGTCACTACTCAGGGCTAAGACAAAAATACGTTCAGTAAAAATTCAAATTGTTAGGTGCAAATTCATGTTCGTACCGATGGGTGCTCTAAACTGTTACATTTTTCCACCTCCACGCCCAAAATAAACTTTCTGCAAAAACCACCGCACACATGACTTGTTGCTGCACGGATGTGGGAAAGGTACAGGTGCATTTCAGCACCACAGGAAATGAACAGCGACGGTGACATACACACACACACACACACACACACACACACACACACACACGATGACCTGACCATACATGGCCTTTACTCTTATTGTTTTCTTTTCTTTCTTATATTATTATTATTTGTTGACATGTGGCTCTGTGGTTAAATGTGTATTTGTTAAATCTAAAAAGAAAATGGAGTAAAACTCAAATTAAAGGTTTAAAGTTGATGTTTTATCTCTTCTATTAATCTATTCTATTTCTGTCTGATTAGATTCTTCATAAGAGGCTGATTAAGGTCTGCATGGGGCCAGTGCTGTGGAATAGTGAAATATGCAAAAAGAAAAAGTGCAAATACACTGAAGCTTATAAACACTATGTTGTTCGAAGTGTCCTATAAATATTATGCAGCTTTTTGTAAAAAGCATTTTATAATAAATGTAATCACTCAACACAGTTAAGTTCAAATTAGTTCATTTCATTCCAAAGTTTTCAGGCAGACTGACGACAGAGCCGGTCTGCTGGTGTGGGAATGAACTGCAGGCGGGGGGAGTGTAGCTCCACCCCCGCTCAGATTACACACCTTGTGATTGGCAGAATGGAGAAGAGAGAGCCTGACATAAATCTGTTCATGACCTACATTCTTACCACAGTAAGCCGTATCAGTCTGACTGAAATTAGCTGAATACTTTCCTGAAAATCTTTATAATTGATTTTTTTTTTTCTTTTCTTCATATCAGTTATTGGTCGGCGTTTTGATGATTAGAGGAAGCGCAGTCGTATGATGGTGTTAGTGTTGGAAGTCATCCTGGAGACTGAAGAACGGTCTCTCTCAGTGTTGAGCAGTATTTCGATGTAGCAGAGGAGAGGTTTCCCAGCGTGTAGGAGAATCTACGGTGGCCTTCAGGTGACATAAAAACATGAAAGGCCAGTGTTGGGTTTGTCCGTTCTGGGCTACTGTAGAAACACAGCGAGCTCTGTGGAAGAGAACCCGCTTCCTATGTAGATATGAATTCCTCATTCTCATTCTTTTCAGGTGATTTTACACTAACAAAACAATAATCATAATTATTATTAGTATATTCTATTTCTGCCAATAAATCTCCACAAATCCTACGGACTGGTCCTTTAAGTCTGAGCCTTTGAAAGCCTATATGGATAGTTTAAACAATCACAGTATATCATACTCTGTGAGCGTTTTATATTTGTATTTATTTAGATGTTATATTTATTTTTAAAATCATATTTTTGTTGATCTGCAAAACATCTACACTCATCACATAAATAAAATGGAATAAAATCATGCAGCTGAAATACTGTGAAAGTGTTCTCTGCCACAGTTTAAAATAAAGACAATGATAGAATAAAAATAAACACGTCTCTTGAATGAAGTTGTTTTCCAGCTGGCGACGAGGGTGATGCTAACATCCGGGTTAGCCGACAAAAATACATCCTCGCTGCAGCACAGCAGCTAAACATTCATTCATACAATTATTTCTCATGTGTAAATATGTGGATATACAATACACTCCTGTTATTTTACCAAGAATGTGCAGCTTCTTTTCCATCTTTCATCATGAGGGAAATCTGGGACACAAGTCTCTGTAGAAACGTATTGATACCTTTTAATACGCGGACACATTACACTGTGACATATTGTGCTCAAGTACAGCAGGAGTTATTTGTATGCTGAGCCCTTGAACGCCAACTAAAAGCCTCAGGTCATTGATCATCTTCAAACATTGCACAATGATGCATAATCCCTCCCCATAATACCCTCTTCATAATCATCATGACGACTGGCAGCTCCCCACACAAATAAAACACACTTGGAAAACAGATTAAAAAAAAACAGGGGCATTTAAGAAGTGGACCATTACGACACAGTCCCTCTCCTTTTATTTTTTATGATCGCAAACAATCAATTATCCAGATGGCAAGAGATGTGGAGGGGCAGCTGGCATTGTCCGCAAACACACACACACACACACACATATTTACACATTCAGAGAGACAAAGATACATAAATTCAAAAGCAGAAAACACACCCTTTGACACATGCACACGCACACGCACACACACGCAGAGTCATAAACATCTGTTGTGTTGCACATGCAGGTATCGCTGCCTATAGCAGCAGCAAGTGCACAGATGAGGCCTACAGCTGCTCGATGGTTCCCAGTGAGAGTATAGCACCGCTGTGATGGATAAGGTGGGATTCTTCCAATTGACAGTTTGTGGGGAAACAGATGGTTTATTTGCCGGCATTTATCACGTCTTTATGACCAACAGAAGATAACGTCACAGCCAAAGGAGAGATCTTATTTGAGCATTTTTCATAGTGTAACAGTGTGAAGCTCCGGAGCGCGGAGAGTCGTTGAACGTTGTGGATGAGTGGTGAGTTTATTTATTGAACCATGTCCGCAGTCTTTTCCTAACCTTAACCAGGTCTCTTCAAAGGTGCATGTGTGTCACGGGGTGTGAGTATCTCCAAGCACCCGTAAACCTCTGTCTGTCTGTGTGTGTGTGTGTTTGTGTGTGTGTGTGTGTGTGTGTGTGTGTGTGCATGTGGGCCAACTTTGTATCCGTCAACCTCCTTACCTCCTGGAGTTTCCATTATACCTGTGAGCATTCTATAAAATGGAGGTCATATCAGGTGCCATTTCCCCCCCGAACCTGCCTCATCTAAAAAAAAAAAAAAGCAAGAAAAGCATAATTTTCCCACAAATGACACACGCATGATGTTTCAGCAGAGAAAAACAAACTGCTTCTGCTTCTGCTTCGGTTTAAACAGTGATGAACAGATAAACCAACATACGACTAAATAGAAAATCACTGCACACACACGCTCACACGCAGCTGCGAATAATCACCTGCCACTAGAATTTTATTCTGCAGCAAAATAAATGATATAAGAGCGTTTTGATTTGGATCCTAACCAGTGACAGTTCACCTCCGTTACACAGAGTAACAGTATGTTGCTGAAACACTACAGTGTTAAAGGAATAATTCAACATATCTCCAGCAGTTGGCTAGCTTAGCTTAGCTTAGCTTAGCTTAGCTTAGCATTGAGACAAAACAGGGGTATGGCTAGATGTTATTTCTCACTGTAGAAACCAGCGTGTGAAAACATAACGTTGTAGTTTCACAGGGCGATGTGTTGGACTTGCCCACGTCTTGGATAGGAGTGGTGACTTCCTGGAAGCTCTGGTGGTTGCCTGGCAACCTCACACTGATTGATGAGACCTCAAGACTTTGGTAGAAAATGGGCAACATAACCGAGGCCTTCAGTGTCAGAGTCGGACACTTTGTGTGTCCAAGTGGCGTACCGGACCTTCGTCGCCATGGTAACAAAAACATAAACATGCAGCTAACCTTGTGGAACAGTCGTGTTTTGGTCAGGTCCGGTAAAAAGGTTGTGGTTTGGGTTGAATTTTTTTATTTTCTTAAGATTAGAGGACCTTTGTTGTCATGGTTACAACAATAACAACAACGTGGTTAAGGTCGCGGAACGGTTAATGGATAAAAGAAGGCGACATAAACTGCTACAGTCACGTGGGAATCGAACACCAACATCAAACTCCATCTATGTCACCTGACGTCCTCCTTTGCTCCTGTCGTAACTACTACGACCACTAGATGTCGCCTAGCAACAATGAGCTGCTGCACAAGCGACCTATGGGCTTGTTTTTCTTACATCGTTTGATAAAATGTGTTTTTTGTTTGTTTGTTTGCTGTAACAACGTCACGCCCCCACCCCCCCACCCCCCCACCCCCCCACCCCCCCCATCATTCACTGACACACAGGACGATTACTCGCTGTATATTATCTGTGTAGCACCTTCCTCTTGTGTGTTTCTGTGGGAACTGGAACACGTGCAGTGAAGTCTGAGGCCACAGGCCAAACACACACACACACACACACACACACACAAAGTGGTACTGCCCCTGCATCACGAGGACCACTTTTGGACCCTTACTGCCCTAACTGCCCCTCAAGTACCGCTGCAACCCCACCCCACCCGCCCACATCAGGGCTCCAGACACGGGGGCTTTATTGACTGGTTTGGGATCCTCCTCCTCAGGACAGCCTACTTATCCTCGCAGCTCTGCCTCCATCACAAGAAGATAATCTCCAGTGATTACCTTCTATTTCTCATCTGCTCGCTCTATCTCTTTTCCTCTCTGTCTCTCTGTTTTGTCGCTTTCCACTCCACTCTGTTCTGTTGTTACATGACCGCCACCCTCACCACCACCACCACCACCACCACCACCACCCCACCTCCTCCCCCCACCCATCCCCTCGCTTTCTTTCTCTTTTCACCTCGTTTTTTTTTCTGCGTTTGGAGGTAGAGGTGCTGAATAGAGAAGGCCTCATCTCCAGCACCGTCTCACTGTGTGTTCTTTTGTACAGGCAGTCCTCGGCCAGCTGCCTATTCACACAGCCCTGCCAATTAGGACCCCATTCAGAGAGCATGAGAGAGGACATGAGATGAGATCAGTTACCCCACTCCCCCCCCACACACACACACACACACGCTCCCGACCCCCACCCAACGTAGATATGGTTTGGTTTTAAAGCCTCTTCTTCCCTGACTCACTTCGTCTTTTATCCTTTGATCCTGCGTCCAGCATTTTCTTGGGTGTGCTTCATTTGTAGTGGAGCCTGATCAATAATGGTGTGTGACACCTGATACTGATAATGAGCTTTTGGGTTGAATTTCTCTCTCTGTTATATATTAATTATATATCAGCAGGAAAATCAAGGATTCACTGTTTTACCTGCCTCTGAAATGAACATCTGGATCAGAACTGGGCATCAGAATAAACATATGAATCAATCAACCACATTGATACTTGTTGAGGGTTTGAATCTCATAATCAGGGCTCGGTTAACCCACTGGGGGGGGGCTCAGGGAAAACATGACCCATTGACCCCCGTTTCTCCCACTCTATCTTGTTATATATTAGCTGCTAAATAGTTAACCTGTGATTTCATTAAGCATACTTCTAAAATGCATATGTCACATTTAACATTTTTCTAAACAAATAAATAAATAATAATTATAAATTTTATTTGTGCAGCACCTTAAATACAAGAAATGCATCTCAAAGTGTTTTACAAAGTAGACAGAGCATGAACAGAGAAGCAGGGCCTTGGTAGCAAAACTCAAAAGAAATATTTCTTTAAAAATAATCAGTTTGTAGCTATAATCAAATAATCAACAAATACTGTGATTTATTCTTTACTTTTGCACCTTCACAACACAACATCCCTCTGCTGTCCCCTTCGCAATGATTGATTGAATTGTGCATCAAAAGTATCTTAAACTTTTCATACGAAAACAAACAGAAACGAAACAAAACAAAACTTTCACTCAAACTCGTTATATCTGCTGGATTTATTTCCACCACAGAGGGTTTCATTCTTTGGTTAATATTAGCTAAACATCTTCCACGCTGCAGGCCAGTGTCATATATGTTCCATATTTACATTTCCAACACTTTCTGTTGCCACATATTGAAGGCGATGAGTGAAGCCATGATTTTCTGGCCGTGCTGCAAATATTCTAGTGGCCTCGTTCCCCATTTTAGATACACGTCCACATACAGTGTAATTTGGGGTCTTTTGTAGAGTGTAAAATGACCTTTTGTGCGTCTCAACAATGGTCAGCCATGCGTGAGTTTGTAATGGCGGGCCACAGGTGGGTCCGGCAGGGTTGGAGAGGTTAACTCAAGGAGGCAATTTTGGTACTTTTACATCCCTGAAAGCTTTAATCAACACCGACGCCAAGTTACACATTCGCTTCCTTGTGTTGGCTGCCACACTCACTCTCACCCCGCTACAATGGCCCTCTAATCTCGCTCTGTAGAGCAATCATTAACAGGCCGATTCCACTGTGGCTGAGATGGGTGGAATAAAAAGAAAGAGGAATGTAGGGAGGGGAGCCGAGGAGGGGCCTGTAATGGATACTATGGCCAGTAATTAGGCACCAGGTCCCGTGTTAAAGTGTCGTGACTTTGGGAGAGCTATTTAGCCTGCTAATGAGTCTCTAACAGTTTATTGATGCCACTTCTCCCATCACTTTTCTGACGCTCGCTTCCCTTCAGCCCATTTTTCCCTCTGCCCTGTGGGACTCCCCGAGCAACCATTGTCGCTAATTAATTGAAATTAGGACAGATCAAATGCATTCCAACTTTTCTCATATGAGCAGAAGTACCTGGGGGAATGAAATTCCAATTTAGAAACTTGGGGATTTCTGGTCCGCCCCTTGAACGGTGTTAAACGAGGATTCTTAATACGAGCATGAGGCACTAATGCATCCGAGTAATAGACGCTAATCTAGAGGCCATTGTGGTCCTATTGTCCAACGTGATTCATTGTGATACAGAAGCATTTGTACCATAGTTTTAGGCTTGATTGCTTTGCCTCAGGCCACTTTTCTTTTTCTCTAAATGTCTAGTTGCGTTTTCTCCAGAAAAGTAATGAATTAAGACTTTGATTACAGTAACTTGTTTCTTTTTCCTTATTTTTTTTAACTCTTATATCCGTCTGCAGCTAAGATTCACTTGTTCTTTCATTCTTCCCTGAGCAAGTTATTTTTAAGGTTGATAATTTTCATCCTCATCAGACCATCAGTGACCCCCCCTGACCTGTGGATGGAGACATTGTCATCCTGTTTCTTTTCCTTTAATCTGTCCCCCGTCTGTATTTCCTATAAACATTACAGCTACACACTGATATTGCTGAGTATGTGTGTGTGTGTTTTTTTCTTTTCTCTTGCAACTATATTTTTTATCCTGGTTAAAAAAAAAAAATCTGAGGGTTTTAGAGGAAAATCATGAGTCCTGGAGAAGTTCATTAACATACGCCTGGTGTCCTCGGCCCGAGTCTGGCCCTTATACTTACACATCTGGGCAGATTCCGGCTGTTATCCCCCAGTGTTGACCGACAGCCTGTGTGTACACCAGAATCGGTCCATACGTGGAAGCAGCATCTGACAATCTTACTTCACATGGGCCGGATTTGGGCCGTGGAACCACCGGGCGTATACTGGGCCAGAAGAAAACCAGCACGTGGCCCCGAGTCTGTGCCGGATTTATAAATCAGAA
>NC_079367.1:3152633-3210133 GCF_021018895.1 Seriola aureovittata | reverse complement strand
ACACATGCATGTCACGAAAAACTGTAAAACCCTGTGGGTCAACTGTCGGAGAAAAATAAAAAGACGGCTTGAGTCACAAAAAAAAAAGGGAACAAAATAAAGGAAAACTTGGACGTCCACAACTTGCAAAAGTCACCTGTCGTATCGAACAACCACACTCAACAAGCCTGACACTACTCCCCAACGCCAGAGGCTCCGCCCCTCCCCCTACACCCCCTGATTAAGTCAATTATCTTCTCTTTCACTCAGTCCGCAGCTTTACTGTCACCCTCACATTCAGCAAACACAACCCATCAAAGGAAACACAATTTCCCACTTTAATAACTTAATAAACCCTAAAAACCTGACCACAATTTCACTAATTAGGCAACATGACCGTTGACCCGGTTAAACACGGTATCATCTGCCATCAGCACACCTGTGCAGGTAACTGCTGCTTCTATTTAAGACGGCATTCTGCAGCAGCTCTGGTTCAGACCCAGGGACTGTGGAGGAGAAGATATTAGTATATTTGATTCTGTTTTATAACCCAGTGGTTTAAAGATGTGTGTGTTTTGTGAAGCTGCAGCATCAGGTCGGCCATAAAAGACGTCTCCTTAAAACTGCATTAGCAGCTTCAGTTTTAGATCCTATTAACAGAAAGAGATTGTGTGTGTGTGTGTGTGTGTGTGTGTGTGGTGTGTGTGTGTGTGTGTGTGTGTGTGTGTGTGTGGTCAGACTGAACGCAGAGTGAATTTTGCTCAGGGACACATGTGATGAACATCTTCAAGGCTGTTCCTGTGTGGGTCGGTGTCCGGGGGGGATGGGGGGGTGGGGGGGGGGGGCTGAGGATATCACGGGAGAAGAGCATCACTAAAAAAAAATAAAAGTTGCAAATGAAGTGTTGTCCTGTGACCTGTCCTTTAGCTGGGGCTCATTCATTTGATGCGTTTTGACATTTCTTCTAACGCCTGAGGAAATACGGAAGTAAAGATAGAAGAAAAAAATCTCCATATATTGTTTTCAGCAAAGTCCCCCGTCACACACACACACACACACACACACACACACACACACACACACTGTGTCTCCCCGGGCTTACCGTGGCAGTGGAGGCTTCACCTTAAGTGTCTGCAATTCCTGAGGCAATCACATCTAAACTAACATGTGCGTCCAGGTCAGTGGCAGGTAGAGGCCAAGCCGGGTCCATCTCCTGTCTCGTGCCTCCATGACACTCAGAGAAGCCTCACCACCACCACCCCCAACCCAACCACGCCACCCTACCTTTAACCAGTCAGAGAGAAATGTATCTGACCCATCAGTGTGATGTTCAGCTGCGTCCATCTCATGCATGCTGGTCCCTGTTTTCCAGCCATGTTTCTATTTCATTAATGTAGCTCGGTCAGCTAATCATGGCTACACACTGGTTCATTGCTCTTTGTGGTTATTGATACAAACAATTGGTAAAAGACCAAAGACTGTAATAGCTTTGGTTCAAATCAATAAAATGTCTACGTGACCATTATCATCTTGAACACCACCTTAAAGCTCCTCCAGTGTAAAGGTCTGTGTCCATGTGTAGTGTGATTATAGATCAGCTCTAGCTTCTGTATCAATACTGTGAAAGTATCAACGCCTCAGTCCACAGAGAAATGCACACAGCCTGTATTCAGAAACTGAGCCTTAAAACCAGCCGTCAGGACTTCTGGAACTTTGTGATGTCACAACAAAGCAGTCACCAAGCCCCGCCCACCTGGACCCACCATTCAAACCTTGCAGGATTTGGTTTCTCTAAGTTTTTAGCTGAAATCTGCTTTATTTTTATTGGATCACTCAGAAAACAGTGAGCGAATCAGAAGAGAGACTCAGAGCCTCCTCTCCTCTGATTGGCTCACCGACCTGTTGTTACTAGAGCTGCAGAGAGAAGCCTGAGAGAGGAGATGTAAAACTACACTGAGATGGTTTTTGGTTCTTAAAAACACAAATATATCTTCTTATGGATCAACACTTCAAATAAAACACAGAAGAAAAAGAAAATATGAAACATTTTAAAGTTCATTGAATTTACAGCATATTAAGTAATTAGTGGGTTTTATTTTAGGTCAATAACACAACAAAGAATCATGTCTGAAATATATTTATTATATTTGTGAAATTGTGATGCAAAGAAAATGACAGGTTCACCCAATTTACACACAAACAAACATATTTTCTTATGAAGCTGTTGTCGTATCCACCTCAGAACAATGGAAGATGAAAACGATAAAAAGTTTTGTAATTTAGATAAAATGAATTTTGAAGAGTTGGTTTACTAGAAAAAAAAACTGTAAAGTTGGAAAAGCGCAAATAACTAAAAAACAGAGGATGTGGACAGTAATCAGAGTCCTCGGCTTTATGCTGATTCTCTTTTTTTCCCTTTATCATGTAGATTTTCCACACGTCCATCTGGTGGAGATTTTCAGGTTGATTTGAAGTGTTTGAGGGTTCACATGTTATTCTACTGTCACATAGAAATCCACAGCTGAAGTCGAGTCGAGAACTTATGTTCCTTTTTAAAAAAAAAAAAAAAAAAAGAAGAAGAAAATTAAATCTCTTTACTCTTCAGAAGAAGAAAAAAAGAAGAAAATCAGCGACGGTTTTGACAACGTGGAGTGTGTTTCCCCCACAATCCAGACCCAACCTTAAATCAGAGCGTGTGGGTTGACAGTGTGGTCACTCCTAGAATCTGACGAGGCCTGTCATTTCCCTCTGAGCCCTGATGAGGACTCGTCCGCAGAGACACGTCATTAGAATATGAAAGAAATAATAAGGGGTCAAAAGTTTCCTGGATGGCTTTCATACAAAGTTTTCTTGATTGGGACATTTTGTGACTGTCATTTCCTCCCCCGGCTCCCCGTCCCTGTTGATGATTTGAAGCGTCTCATGATTGTTTGGCGGTGTCCGAGGCGATCCCGGCGCCCGTTCCGCTGCTGGCTCGGCGGATGGGAAGCGGCCAAATCAATCCTGAACTGTCAGAGGCGACGTGGTGCAGGTGTGTGAAGGTGGGAGGACGGGGGTGTGGGGGGAGGGTTCGAATTTACATTTATATATGAATGTAGATGCCTGCAGCGGCGCTCCCATCAACATGTTAAGACGTTGACATGCTAATCACAGGGCTAGGGGATGGCACCTGTCCAGTGAGGTGAAGGGAAAAGGCGGCCAGGACAGACACACACATACACAAACACACACACACACACACACACACACACACAGAGGGTAACATGTACGTCCTGCTCCCACAGATAACTACCTGCACTAGCCGTCACTCCTCTGACAACACACAATATTATGCAAATAGGCGTCTGTGTGACAGAGCTGCTGCTGTTGGTGTTGCCCACACGGCCCTGCTGACTGCTGATCAGCTTACTTACATTCTCTCTGTATCTGTCTGCAGCCTGTCTCTCCTCCCTCCCCAACATCTGGCTCCCCTCCCAATGCTAATGTGTCTCCCCCCAGTCTATTTCATTGTCTGAACAGTCTTTTCATTTGCCCCCCTCTTCTCAGGACATCACACTTCAGGGGCGTGTCTACAGGGAAAGCTATTTACTGGCTCGGCTTCAAAAACTCCCCAAGAGTCCCATTATAATGTTGCGTAGCTAGTTAGTTAGCTTAGCTTAATGTAACTTTGGCAGACTAGTGAATTGCTATGACTTTCACTTGTTGTTCTTAGACTGTATTTGAAGATGGATGTAGGGTTAGTGGTTTTGAGGCTCAGAGTGAGCTGCTCCGCCGTTGCAATCTTGGCAGTGTGTGACTCCGCCCCTAACTCCCAGCTAATCCAAAATTGGGCAAAGAGGAGAAGTGTGGGTGGAGCAGAGACTTTGGTGCATGTCGGTTTGTGGCGAGCATACGCTCATCCACCTGTCACTCAAAGAGGCCACGCCCTCAATGATACATAACTTTGAGCGTTAATAAAATGGAAACAGGTGAGTTTTATAAACAGTCGTCATGAAGGAGGAAATTAGCTACAACAAATTTTGTACCAGGCTGTAAACATGTTTATTTCTGCTGTAAACATTTTAACATGGGAGTCTAAGGGGACTGACTCACTGCTGGAGCCAGACTCTAGTGGTTGTTAGAGGAACTGCAGCTTCTGGATCTTCAGTGTTGATGCTTCACTTTCCTTGGTGTTCAGCAGCGCTGCATCACCACATAAATTTTATCAAATAAAAGCACAATCACTTTTCCCATATAGACTGCCGCCATAAAGTGGTAACACTGAAATTCAGGGTTTGAGAATTTGGGACTTATTCTTGGTCTCCCCCACTCCTTTACAATATCCTGGGATCACCCCTGTAACACTCTACTTCTCTTTCCTCAAAGTTCGAGCCAACTTGAACCAGACTCTTTTTTTTTTTCTCTCCTTTATCTCCTGTTTGTGCAGCAGTGTGACCTTTGACCTACCGATGCTGCCCCTCCAAAGTCCTGCCCTCCACACTTTTAACATGTACTGTAGCTATCAGTGAAACCAAACCATCAGCCCAAACTGATAAAACTTGACCCCGGTCCGACCTTTTAAACCTCTGAACTCTCAGACGACCTCAGAATTCAGAGCCAGTCACAACAATCGCAGCTGGAGAAATAAAACTGAGGCCAGGACGAGTTTTGATGGATAAGAACTTGTATCTTTATCATAAAATTTTTTTGGATGCTGTTGTATAATCTCACTTTGTTTGGCTTTTCACCTCCTTTCTGATATGACAGTAATTCATCATCATATTCATAGCTGTGTCCAAAACACCTATAAGCCAACTCCAGAGCTGTTGGCATGCACACTGTCGATTGAAATTTGAGTCGGGGGGTTCCTTTAAAGTTTAAAATTGTTCCACCAGACTGTCCAGAATAGCTGTTAGATCAATTGCCATGATTGGCCAACAGATAACACCGTGTCTACAGAGGCCGAGCTCTAGTGTATCTAAAACTACAATACAATGAATTCCAGTCATAAAACCACTAGAAAATTCAGTTTTTATTTTTTCAGAATTCATTGGTGTGAAGTAAGTTAAACGTCAGCGCCTCGTCGTGCTGTTTCCTGCTGGATGTTCCCGCCGACAGCTTTTCTTTTTCTTTTTTACAGAGTGTCAGAGCTGGATATTTATTCAGCAGACATGACAGCTGGTGTGATAATAGACACACAGACACAGGAAAGCTCGAGGAATAAGCATGAACTTCTTCTATTTACCCTGTAATGTCATCTCTGTGTTGAATGTTGGATATGATCTACCTTAACTCTCCGGTCCGCGGCGGTGTGGCCAGCAGTTGAACCTCACACTGTACAGTCGAGACGATAGGCTGCAGTGATTACATCTGTCCCTAGAGCGGGGTCCAGGAAAATGGCCCTTTTCCACATTTCTATTATCACATTTGACCTTCCTCATCCTCCCTGGCCTGATGAAATGAGCATTTAAGGCACACTTATTAAACATAATCTAGTGAAGTTATTAAAACAAGCCAGCTTACTGAGAGATCTGCCACAATTCAATTACCTGTGTAGCTGGAGGGAGAAGCGGCCAGAAAGGGTGACGAGTCTTCTGCTTTTATAGAGCGGGAGGAATGGAGTAGTTAGCGTGGCTTCAATTAACACAATGGGGCTGTGGCGGTAATGAGCTAGCCCGCCATTGGCTGGGAGGAGAGTTGGATGTTGGCGGCTGTCTGCTGTCAGCGCTGAGGGCAGTGTCGGGGCCACGGAGAGCTCATACTTCCTTGTCACTCACTTCCTAGTTAGTTCCTGGATTGTGGCTTTTCCATTAGAGCCGGAGTCAAAGATATGACACTGTCATTACAGTGCAGCGCTGGAAAAAAAACTGCAAAGACAATTTATTTCATTTTTAAGAAGCTGGCTGTTATAAATTACTGTCATTTTCTTGTTTAATTATCTATTATCTTACTTTATGCTATTTTTAGTTTCCCTTCCGTCTTTCATCATCGCTGATCTTGTCACATTTAAAGGAGCTTTTCCTTCATCTCATCATATTTGCCTTTTCGCCTCCATGACACTGTCGGTGACCCGATGCAGCTACTTTGTGTGTCTTTGTGTTAGTGTCTTGTTCTCTGGCGCAAAGTGCATCCTCCCTGGACGTGTGCACTGAAATGTCGACATTACTTCGGATCAGAGGGTCTTGAGGATGTTGTCGCACTGACGAGGCCTCGACGATCAAACTTTATTTTCAGAGCAGGAAGTAAAGTGAAAGTTGTGAAAGCAGCAACATTCCTGAGACAAATAAAAAGTCTTTGTCTCTTTTCGATGAACTTTGGACTCAAAAATAAAGTAGAGGAACAAAAAGTTGGGCGGGCAGGGAGAGATCATGGTGGTACAATATTAGTATTTAGATCAGCTTCATTCCCATCACATCATGTGGGTCTTTATGATATGAATTAGAAGCTTTCACAAATACCTTGTTACAGCGTAACTTTACAATAATAATATGCAGTATTATGGTCATGTTTTTTTTGGAAAATGTTGATCTTTTTTTAAAAAAAATGACAAAATAAAGATGAAGATAATTGGTCACGTGACGCGTGTATATGTATTTATCAAACCTGAAGTGAACCTGAAGCAGCCGCAGGTGAAACAAGGTGAGGTCGTCTCAGTGAGCGCCAGTCACATTTCCTTTTCACCTTAGTTGTTCCTGCGACCAACCAGCACCTGACAGCTAACCCTGGCGAGAACACGAACTCGTGAGGACAACTCAGTCACATGTCAATTATAATTGCTTTTGTAATATTTTAGCTCATCTGAGCCCCAGCAAAGGTTCTGATATAGTGTTGTGTATTATGTAGTGGGAGCTGTAGCTGTGATTGTTATTATTATGTCTGTGACGTTAGTTTATAATGGATGTAACTCCATGAGCTGCTGTAATCCTGATTCCTGTAGTGTATCGGTAACGCATGTGAAGAACCGATAGTTCGGGTCCAATGTGGCTTTCACTGCTAATGTTAATGGGAGCAGTAAAGAGTCGTCACAGTGCAGCAGCCGCAGCCATATCATGACAAGTCCAGCCACAAACGCAGCTGTAACCTGAGCAATAACCACAGCGCCGCTGCAGCTCGCCCTTTTTCTGAAGGAGTAAAGAGCAATAAATGTATAATGCGACGTGTCACATCATCTCCTCCACCTCTAGTGTCTGCAGAGCGCTTCCCTAAACTGGCAACGTGTTATTAACTGGACTGGACCAACACTAACTGTTCCTGTGGATATGAGTAATGTTGTAATGTAATGTGACTCTTCAGGATGTATACATGTATATATTTCTAATACTTTCTCACGTAACATACGCATTAAGTTGTATCATATTAAGACAGTAGACATAAGAGTTTTTATTAGTGTGTCAATTGTCCCTGCAGAGCAAGACGAATTCTTTGTTTGACATCTTTTTCTATTCTCATCCCCCTCCCCCTCCCTTCCTATTAGTTCTGCTTTGTTTAATGTAATTTTGTACGGTGGCCCTGATAGCTCACACAAACAAACACATGCAAACGAAGAAGAATATCTGTAGTAATACCACTCTGACAACGGGTGACCAGCATTTAGGGAAAAGGAAGGAAACACAAGCAGACGTAGAAACATCAACATCGTCTTTTTTGGGCCGGTGTGCGTCATGTGACTCGTGCCTCTGACCATGGCCAGCGTTGTTCCCCGGGAACTTGGTTTCTACCACGTAACTTCCATCTGGTTTTAAACCTGAAGCTGGTTCTGAAAGGTTTCTGATCAGGGTCGGTTTATTAGCTGTCGGTCACATGATCTTCACGAGTTGTAACCCAGTTGTTACTGACCTGTAGGTGCAAAACATTTTTCATTTTTCTATTTTAAATACTTTAGGGCGTTCTGTGTGACATGCAGTACATCACTGCAAGTGTTTTCAATAGGAAATATGTCATTTTTACCTTTTTAATGTGTGTCTTGGTTAGACTTGGGCAATATCCAAAATGTAATATCTCAGTACAGTCCAAACCCAGATATCACAATACACAATATTATTATCATTATATTATTGTATTTTATGTTTCAGGTGTTTTTTATAATATTTAATTATATCATATATGTATTTGAAAATATGAAAAATATCATTGAATATCGCCTCTGAGAAGACATTATGTCTTTATGAGACGTGTCTGTTGGGGCATTTGTTTGATTGACATTTATCTCAGCCAACCAATCTCAACTGTGGAGGCAGCTCCACTAAGACTCCTCCCCCTAAAACACTTGCTGTAGGTGACGTCACAGATGCTCCACCCACCGGTTACCGTGACAATCGTGAGCATTTCAATGGATAACAAACAGGAAACCTGTTGCGATCTTCCACGGCTGTATCGCAACGCTGCTCTGTTTCCAACTGACTGGCACTCGCCCATGTGTCCACGTGCATGTGTCTGCATCTCTATTAACATGTGCTGCTGTGTGTGAGTGTATATCTGTTTACCTCTGTTTGTTCCAGTGTCTCCTGCAGCACGCTGGGATCTGTGGGTTATCAGTGTAATTGGATCACCTCCCTGTCATCTTGTCCCAGTGTTTGTTGATAGGCCCTGTTTTAATTTGGCCTTTGTCTCTAATCTGTGGTAGCTGGCCCTCACCGCAGTAATCCCTCAGATAAGTGACAGACAGATTGGGTATCTGAGGAGCAGCAGCCATGTGCCCTGGCCCCCGTTTGTAAGCCTCTGTAAATATGAAGGTGGAGGGGCTATTTAATGGGGAAAGCAGAGTAATATGGAAGAGGGAGACGTGGATGAGAGAATGTGGGTTTTCTGTCAGAAAGCTCGGATACTTAACTCTAAAGTCAAACCAAGGTCAACAGAAGGTGTCAGCTGAGGTCAGAGGAGCTTCCAGCGTTTTGAGGCTGTTCCTCTGTGTGTCAGTCCCACTGAAGATTACTGCTGAGACACACTCTCACACACACAGCTGCAGTTCACACCACCTCAGCCGAACAGTCATTTCATCTGACTCATCAAATCTCTGGAAAGGAGTGAGATTATAGACTCATCTGCTAATTCTTGAAGATTTCCACCCAGACTGTTTTTAAAAGCTTACAGCAAGATTACGAATAAATCTTTCTCTATGTCTTATGTCAATGTTTCCAGACTGATATAAAGCTGTGGATCAATATCATATTAATAAGTGTGGTTGCCACCTTTAGCTGACAATTAAAACATTTTCTTGGGGAAAAAAAATATTTCAGAAATTTTTTGTCTTTTTCTGTGAAAATAAAATATTTTTGAAGGCAATCATTTTTCTAAGTTTTTTTATTTTTATTTAATTTATTTTTTCTCCCAGAAAAAAAATTCACTTGCCACTCTGGAGTGTTTATATATATATATATATATATATATATATATATATATATATATATATATATATATATATATATATACATACATATGCTGCTGTGTGTGAGTATATATCTGTTTACCTCTGTTTGTTCCAGTGTATATATACATATGTATGTATATATACATACATATATATATATATACATATATATATATATATATATATATACATATTATATATATATATATATATACATACATATATATATATATATATACACATATATATATATATATATATATATATATATATGCTATACAATAAAGTTTAGTGAGATTATCCTGTCAAAAAAAAAAGAAATTCACTATGAAATTCTAAATTAGAAGGTGCATTTTCATAAAAGCCATGTCCAAAATTCGTGTCCTGGGAAAGAATATAAATTTTCCGGGCCAGTCGCTCAAAAAAACACTAGAATCTTGGGAAAACTAAGATGGGAGAAATGCGCTTATTTGTTTCCTCCCTGGGAGTGGGGGAGAAAATAGATAGTGCTTTCATGCCTGTGCTGCAGATATGAAGTGCTGCAAGGCTTCACCACACTGCATTTGATTAATTATGTTTTGTTGTATTTGTGTTTTAAACTGCGTCAGACTGTTTTAATAGTTTCGGGTGTTTAATCATCTTTTTACTTCTGTGAATCCGTGAGCAC
This sequence comes from Seriola aureovittata, assembly GCF_021018895.1. Taxonomy (NCBI): domain Eukaryota; kingdom Metazoa; phylum Chordata; class Actinopteri; order Carangiformes; family Carangidae; genus Seriola; species Seriola aureovittata. The sequence goes on along the minus strand of NC_079367.1, from coordinate 3,200,141 downwards.
ATTCTGGTTGAAATGAGCCCTGTGTCAGTCCTGAGGGGTGACATGATGATGAGTATGACATCATCAACACGGACGAGAGACAGCCAATAACAGCAGCGGTCCTGCAGAGCCGCTCAGTAGACGTTTTTGGCCTGTATGGCGTGGAGGTCACGGGATCCTGGCCGGCGACTGCAGCATCTGGCTATCAGGGTGTTAGCGTGCGGAGAGGATACAGAGAGGCCGGAGTGACGCAGTTAAAGTTTAGTCCTGATACCACGGCAACTGTCTGATGCTCCTCTACGGGGAAAAAAAAAAAAAGAAGAAAAAAGAAAGCGAGAGGAAAGAATCTGCTGTCCCAGGCTCGTTTGGAGAGGAGCCTAATTGAATTAGGGCAGAATGAGAACATGGAGGAACAGTTCACATGCTTGGTAAATGCCTGGAGATCCGTTACTTAGTCTTGGCAGGATCCTCGGCTCTTTTAAAGCTGACACTAAAACCACTGAGTACACTGAGAAATGACAGCCATCGAGAGGAACTCGACCTCTTTTCCCACCAGGGATTCCAGGTTCATCCCTCTCGCACCCAAACACGCTTATCATGTACAATTGTGCTTGTACTTTCTATACGTTCTCAATTAAGTCATTGATAATCAGTAAAACGTATGTTATATCATAATTTTGTTTTACTGAAGAAAAACTGTTTAATCAGCCTTTTTATGTGTTGGAGCTTCAGATGACGCTCTGTGCATGTGTGGGACTAGCTGCTGCACGTGTTTGACTCTGGTCATTTCCTAATTTAATTTAAATGTAAGTGAATCTTAAGTCTCATCAGAAAAGTAGTTTCAGCTAACAGCTGCATGATCACACACTCACTGTTGTATGTTATATGAATCCTTAACATTGGTCGTCTTTAATACCACAGGAGAAAAACACACATGTTGCTGTTTATTGCTGAGACATTGTGAGGCCAACTACCTGCTCATATCTCAAGCAGTCAATCTTATCATCGCAGCAACTGTAGCACTAGATCTCCAACTCGGCTCCTTTTAACCATCCCCGGGGTGCATTCAGAGGCTGGTAAAACTGCTTCCTCCTTTTTTATGTGCCGAGCTGCAAAATAGCAAATTACCTTGGATGCACTTCCTTCTTTGAATACTTTCAAAAGATCTTTTACAGGCTGCACTAAAGGAAACATGTTGCTCTTTTACATAATCCTAGACTTGTATCACTGGTGTGGCCTGTGTGCCTCTTCTGTCACTATTTACCTCGTGTTGCTTTTATATGCTGCATGTAAGCTCTGAGCCTCTCTTCTGATTGGCTGACTGTTTTCTGAGTGAGCCAATAAAAATATAGCAGATTTCAGGTAAAAACACCAAATCTTGGTGACTGCTTTGTTGTGACATCACAAAGTTCCAGAAGTCCTGACGGCTGGTTTTAAGGCTCAGTTTCTGAATACAGGCTGTGTGCATTTCTCTGTGGACTGAGGCTTTGATACTTTCACAGTATTAATATGGAACCTACACCTGATCTATAATCAAACTACACATGGACAGAAACCTTTACACTGGATGGACCTTTAAAAACACTGTCCCAGTTCTCTAGATAATCTCCAGAATATGCCGTCCGAAGACTATTTCTCTAAAGGAATGTAGTTCCTGTTGTGTTTTGACAGAAATGCATTTTTTTGAATGATCATTTTCAGTGCTGTGGGCATCACAAACATAATTCCAGTCACCTGCATTGTACTGGGTGAAGGGAGATCTCCAAAAGCTCAGAAAAACCAGTTCAAGTCCATGCAACACTGAGGCTGTGGCCTCCTCCTGGGAGCTGACACCTCTGACACGCAGCTTTGTCTTTGCTCTGTTCTTGGAGCTGCAGTCTGGTTCATGCCATCACCGGGCGTCCTGCTGCACCGGTCCTGTTTGCCCTGTCCTCCCCAGCAGCAGGGCTCGCTGTAGCCTGTTTGTTTTAATCAGCACTATGTTTGCCAAAGAGCTTACCTCAGGAGATGGGAGTCCTTGTGTGTTCTCCTGCGATGCAGAGAGGACGAGGCCAAGTACAGTCATAGTGTAAAGACACAAATAGAGTAAGCCGCTTTTTGCTTTCATTTTTATTCAATTTTTCCTTGGAGATTCTTTCCTCAGGACATGAAAGCATCTCCACACTTGGCTTCTTGCAAACACTCTGTAGTTTTTTACGTTTTTCTGAGACTGTCCTCGGTTTAAAAACTGGATCCATACGTTGTCTGTGCCAGCACCTGTTAGGCGACCTCTAATGGACACAGGAATTATGACGGGAGCAAAGGAGGGTCAACACATCAGATCGTCGCTCGTTCCCCACCCGTAACCAACAGTCATCCTTGTTTCTTTTAACCATTTCCACTCTACCGGCTCCTTGTACCACCAGCGTCTAAAGGTCTTACTCATTCTTACCCACAGACTGTAAATAAAGCTGAGTGTCACCCACAGGTTTTCTGAAGAGCGGTTGTGAAGCTCAGATTATTTCTGCTGTAAAGTTGGACATTTTAACATGGGAGTCTATGGGGACTCTAGTGGTCATTAGAGGAACTGCAGTGCACTTGATTGTTCTTACCACGCGTCATTCAACCACATCTAAAGTAAAAGGTTCAAAATCCAAGCTGCATCCAAATGCGTCCCCGGTCTCTCTTCAAGGATCTTTTTCTCTTCGTCTTTGTCGTTTGGACAGAATGAGTGAGAGTTATACAGACGGGGGACAGCAGTGCACATTTCATCGGTCGGTCTCTCCCACAAATGGAAAGTGATAGAAGCAGTAGCCGGAGCTTGAGAGGGAAGTGGAAGCGCTGCCTTCTTCTCAATCATGTTGTAAATTGAGTATAATTGTCGGAAAATTACAAAAATCATTGGATGCAGCCCTCGACCCCAATTCTGCCGTCAGAAAAGAGGTTTTTTAGACACTTAAATGATGTGACGAGCTCCTTCTGAAGCACATCCAGGCCTCAACTCGCACAAAAAAGCTTCTTCAATAATCTTTGTGTTGTGGAAAGTTTTTTTTTCTTCGCTCTCCTCTTTGATCGCTCTCATTACATGTCTACTTTTGGCATTCACATCTCCACGCCCCTCCTCCCCCCTCCTCTTATTTGTTCTCCATTTCAGCACCGTCTGCCAGTCAGATTATCATCAGCCCTCATTTAGCACGTCCACTCCCAGCCAGACATACCATCTTTGGCATCACACCCTTCTGTCAGGCTGCTTCTCAATGGCATCACCTCAGCCCACGATCCGTCCAACACCACCACCCCCCACCCCCCCACCCCCCTTTGTCAGCAGCACAAAGTTGATCTATTTACCCACCATCCCACTGATCTTTTTCACAAACAACCCGAGCTAAAGGAAGGAGGGGAGGCAGAGATGTCAGCCAGCCAGTCAAACAACCAAGCAGCCCAGCCTGCCAGCCAAACACAGCTCCTCTCCTTCAGTCGGCTGTAAAGCCCATCTGCTGGAGGCAGCATTAGATGCAATATCCAATTCAATCCCTTCCCTCAACTTTCCAGAAAGCTTTTAGCCACATTTTAGCACACAAAAGCTGCTGCTCTGGCCTTTGTAGCTTGAGCTTCTATTTAAAAAGGTGAGGGTGAGGATGCAGGGGGAAGAAATCAATAAAGTGTCCTGGCTCTCAATCTTCTTGGCCTGCAGTGGAGGTGTTTTTAGGTTGGGAGAGGGAGGGAGGGCAGTGGAAAGAGGTGGACTGTTTTTGTCATTCATAAGCTTTGCTGACAAATCCTTGACATCATTTGGCGGATTGTATCGATAACTTCTTTCCCGGACTGCAGAGGACAAATCGAAATCATTTGTCTGGCTTTGTTGGGGTAGCGATGGCGGCGGCGGCGGTGGAGGGGGGGGGGGGGGGGGGGGGGGGGGGTGGAGGTGGTGTGGGGTTGCCACGGGCAGCGGAGAAGAGGATGACGTCCAGGACAAAGCCGGCAATGCCAACCTCGGATGTGACATTGGCAGCTGAAAGCGTTTTGTACCGCAGAGAAGTTCAGAGGTCGCAGTGGGACAAGCCAGTTGTGTCATTCTCAGCAGTTCTTAGAGTTGACGGAGGCCGGACAGCTGCTGCTCCTTACTCGCAGTAAAGATGCAGATCAGTGTTCTTTTAAAAGAGATTTTCCTTCTGGATCACAACATCCCAAAAAAATTACAACAAAAACTGGAGGCAAATCAGAAAAAAGAAAAAAAAAAAGGAATGACATCAATCGGCATGTGTCTTGTAACACTGACTGATATCCAATTTAATCCTAAAATGCACACAAATATGCACTTACACTCACTCACACCCCAAAAAACACATTTATCTCTCATAAATATGCCCACTCACACAGATCTGTATTCATGTATTCTTAGTGGGGGCTGTTCCAGAGGGGAGAAAAAGAGCTCGCTTTTCCTGCCTGCTGTTTTGACAGTTGTGGGCTTGAGCGTCAAATGGCAAATCTCTTAATCTGCCCTTATTAATACGAAAAACATGAGACTGTCTGATATTGTCACACACATTCCCCATCTGCACTGAGATGAATGCAGAGGGAAATAGCAAAAAAAAAATACTACAGAGGTATTAGCATTACATAATTTAAAAAAATAAATAAAAAGGATTGTGATGGTTCAAATGCTTCTCTGGTGACACCTGGATCCAGACTGGTGGTGTGAGCTTTGGTGTTAGGCTTGGAAATTGTGTGTGTGTGTGTGTGTTGTGTGTGTGTGTGTGTGTGTGTGTATGTGTGTGTGTGTGTGTGTGTGGGGAGGCTTTCCGTTTTGGGAACAGGGATGAGACAGTGCTAATCGCAGTGTGTATCCGTGGCTGGGGGGGAATCTATTTGGGTGAATGAAAATGGCTAGACTAGCTTAATTAGTTTGATCCCTGTTTGAGAGCTGTGAAAGGTCAAAAAACTAGGTCTGAAAGGTCTGTCTGGACCGTGCCCTCCCGACCTTCATCTCTTCATTTTTTTTTTTTTGGCTCTGGTTTTGTCTTCTGCAGCAACTTCTGAGCTTTTTTAGAAAATCCAGGCCAGGCATCACGATGCCACGAACGAGACGCCGCAGATTTCGGATAGATCTCTTCAAAGCCTGAGAAAATATACATAAATTCCCCTTAAATGGTCCCATCCAAAACCCACCCATCATACACGGGTTTTGTGCATGTCTGATTCCAAATTCAAGTGCTTAATTTTCTGCTTTTTATTTATTTTTTTGGTGATTTGGAGGCAAAATCTGGTATTAATGCAGCTCAGCAGAGACAGAGTGGGGCGGGGTTGTTTGGGTATGAGGGAGGGTAAAACTTCTGGAGTGAAGCCACCACCTACAGGTCTTTGGGAAGCTTCTACCTGTTGGCAAAGGTGGGTACAAAATAAGACACGCTACACATGATCAACAGCAGAGCTCAGTTCAAAGGCAAAAATTAGCATAGATTTATGTTGCTTCAAACCAACCAGGGCGCAGACACTGTGTCGTCTGACTGCGGCTGGAAGTAAGAGTGTTTATACCTGATCCAAAAAGGTCACACTTGGAAAAATCGTCTTTGTGTTTGCAAAGCAATGAATTGTACATCGAGGATAATGACGCACAGTTTTCGTGAGACACATGTTCAAGGTTTGTTTTCATTTGTACTCATGAAAAAAGGTGGGAGCTGTGTGAAGATCACAGCCTGAGACAAGTTCAAGACATTCATACATCCACACGCATCGCTAATTACTGTGTGGAGCAGGACCGATTGTTGGATTGTCAATTTCAGAACTTTTGGAAAACTCCTCAGACGCAGCGCTCCCTGATTCTGCCAAACCGAAAAGTTTCAGACGCTCTTAGAAGATCTGAAAAAATATTTTATCAGATGCATTACCGAGGAATTAGGTCGTAGAAAATACTCCTTTAATAGTTTACATTATCTTTGGTCAGAGGCAAAGTCTAGCATAATGTTCTTACTTCAACTTAACTAGATGCCTGAAATAAGGCCTGAAGTCTGTCAGTAAATACCAAGGTCCTGATTTCTTTAAGTTTTTACATCTGTTACTGATGCTAACGTGATGCTAACAGGGGTTAGCCCAGAAAAACACGTCATCCCTTCCATATCATCCTCTGGAATAGAGCGTGGGGAAATATCTCAATGATCAAGAAGAGTTTAGTTTTGTCGTCGTCCATCACCTGACCAGAGGAAACCCTGATGCACAAGTCAGATTTGGAAACTTGTGAACTTCATCTGCTAATCTTTCACCCGATGAGATGTCATTGAGGAGTCCCCCCCCCCCCCTTTGTAGAACTCCTTTGTTTTGCCCGACAATGTCATTCACACTAACTCGTACACTTTTACATCGTATTGCTGCATTATTCATATAAGAGCTCGCCCCTTGAAAAGCCCAACATTTGACTGTAATAAGACTTTGAGAGCTTCTGTCTTTGAGACTCGGCCCGAACGGGAAGGGTCTTTCTTTTTCTTTTTTTTTTTAATCTTCAAACACCCACTGATTATGTCTCAGTGCCCGTGCTCTGAGGAGCGTTATCCATGTGGTCACAGAGGGAGAAAAGAAAAAAAAAAAAGCATTAAGGTCGTCAAAATATTACTTCATGTTCTTTTTTGTTTTTGTGACTGGTCTCTGTGAAGGTGTGCCGTTCAAACGCTCTTTAATCTGAAACATTTGCGCTTGTTTCTCAGCCTGTTCGACGTCACCGTGGCAGCATCAGCAGAAAACTGCAGCGAGCACAATGTTATCAGAGCAACTTTGCGCAGGAGAAGTTGTAACATGGTGCAATTTTCCTTTTATAGGAACAGTGAGGAAGTTACAGGGTGAGTGGCAGGGACACTTTGAGCAAGGTCAGAGGTATTGGGAGTGAAGAGGGGGTGGGGGGGGCTGCTAACCCCTCCACCCCCCCACCCCCCACCCTATTGTTGTGCCCCCTATCCTCTTGTGCATCCAACTTCAATTCCACTTCAATTTTTATCAACCTTCTGCTCGCCTCTCAAGGAGATAGGATTCAAACCCTGACACGCATTAGCCCCCCAGATTGACTTGATACTGCCACACCCAGGGGACACTCCACAAAAAAGGAGACCCAGTTTTTTTTTTTCTCCCCCCTCCACCCCCGCACCTCCTTTCACTTCAACCTGTTTCCTATCTCTCACCCACTTGCCCTCTACATCATGTGTCCTTCCATTTCTTATCCTCTCCTCCTCCTCCTCTTCCTCCTCGCTCGCTTCTATCTCCATCCCCTCGCCGCTTGTCCATCCTCCACCTCATCTTGTTTTCCCCAGTGCATGCCTCCTTGTCAGTCAGCTGTCGGCGCGACATTCCACCTCCTCCTTCAGCGTGATGGACAGGCGCCACCGGGTTCTGATGGAGTAATTTGCTTACGAAAACAGGCTGGCATCAAAAAAAGGAAAAAAAAAAAAGGACAGATGGCGGCAAAACCAAGTGATTGCATTAAGAACGGGGACGAGAGAGAGAGAGAGAAAAGTGTGTGTTGGGGGGGTTGGGGGGGGGGGTCAAGGTGAGAGGGGAGGGTTTTTCCATTTCCATTCATCACGGCGGCCGATAGACAGAACACAGACAGTTTCTTTTTTCTCTTTCCATGACATTTTTGAGGCTGAAGTCGTCTGTAGGAGCCAGAGTCGGGTCAGAGGACACACTCCAGATACAAATACCACAGAACACACACTCGTCTGCCCTGACTCCTGCAGTACTGTCAGTGTGTGTGTGTGTGTGTGTGTGTGTGTGTTGTTATTTTTAGGATTGGTGGAGGGTAATCAATCCCTAACCTTTGCAATGTTTGTTGATGATTTGAGACACATGATCCACCTCGGTCAACTAGCATTATGTTTAGTGGATAGTTTAATACAGTGAAACTTAAAGTTGCATAATGAGATACAGGTTTAGAAACTTTGAACTTTGCTTTAAAGATCTCATATTTTTTATCTGACATGTTGATCCATACGTCCAATGTATTTGTGCTTTTAAGAACCGAACACTTTCAGCTCAGTTTTCTGCTTGATCAAATAAAAACATGGTACAATATTAATATAGAACCTACTCTTGCTTTATAATCAAACATCACATGGACATCTACCTTTTTACAATATGGACCTTTCATGACAAACACACACCTGCTAAATTGAAGAGAGACTAAATGTAACCCAAACAAAAGATCAGATCATCAGACCAGACCTCCAGTGAGCAGGTACACTCACAGAGCACTTTATTAGGAACACCTGTCCACCTGCTTATTCATGCAATTATCCAATCAGCCAATTACGTGGCAGCAGTGCAGCGTAAAAAAAAAAAAACCCTGCAGATCCAGATCAAGAGTTTAAGTTCACATCACGGTCTTTGGAGCTTTCACTCAGAATGGAGCCAACCACAACAAAAAAACCTTGTTGATGAGAGAGGTCAGAGGTCAGAGGTCAGAGGAGAACGGACTGACTGGTTGGAGCTGACAGAGAGTTCTACGGTCACTCAGATAACCACTCTCTAGAACTGTGCTGAGCAGAAAAGCTTCAGCGTGAACAACACGTCCTACAACCTACAACAGAAGACGACCACGCCAGCTTCCACTTCCTGTCACCACCAACAGGAACCTGAGGCTGCAGTGGACACACACTCACCCGCACCGGACAGTGGAAGATGGTGCATACAATAAAAGGCTGTGCTTTTGACCTTTTTGTGTGTTTTCATTAGGATTTAGAGAATATTGTGTTTTTGTCTCCAGCAGAGAAACATTTCAACCTGTTTGGTGTTTTTCTTTAGAGAGAAATAACGTTTACTTTGACATCCTCTGTGGAGGCCGTAATTAATGCCGTGACCCCTGGACTCCTGCTTCTGAAATTAAACCAGCTAATAATAAATAATAAATCTCTAACAACTAACTTTGTTTTTGGAGAAAAAAGAAATTCCTGTGTGTGTTTCTGCTCTCTCAAACCTTAAGTACAGTTTTTATTTTTTTACCCATATCATGTGGGAAAACACTGCAGTCAGGTTTACATACTGTGCTGACCAAACCCACAGTGGTGACCAAACAAGGAGCAGCCATCACATTCACAGGAGCTACCATAAATGAATCTACACACACACACACACACACACGAACACGCTCATGTGTGGCTGTCCGGCCTGCTGGTGATTCCTCACAGATAGTATTGATCGGAGACGCGGGCCTCATTCATTACAGGCTGACTAGCAGCAGATGAGCTGAGGCTTAATGCTGAGCAGGGCCTTTCGCTGTCATCTGGAAAAACCACAAGGGTAAATTGTAGAAGCTATGCATAAGTAAATGTGAAGGTGGGCTGTATGTCTTACTCAGCAGCATTACGTAACACGCAGCGTTCACTCGGCGAAGAGGGGGACGCGCTTTTGTCCTAAAATAATTATGTGATCATATGTGATGATGAAGCCGGAGGTTATTCTGACTGTAAAGGATGTTTTTCTGCCAGTGGGAAGAACTGACAAACGTTATTCAACATCAGAGATCAGTTCATACTTCATATCATTTTATCTTATACTAAAAATGGACAATAAGGCTTCTGTTGTTTGGATACATTACAAATACATACAGTATATTTCAAATGTTTCAGTTAAAACTAACTGTATTTATGTTTTTAATATCCTATATTTCCATGGGGATAAATTAATTACATGATTTATGCGTTTATACATTTAAGGGCGTAAGTGTCCTCTTCAGCTGAAGCCACTGACCACAGTTCTGCTAGTTATTATAGAGCTGATGTAAAATCAGGCACAAAACAACCTAAAATGTTTTTCTTTTTATTAGTGTATTTAACCCAGGCATTTTTAAAAACATTTAATTTAAAGTTAGTGCAACACAGCTTGGCCTTAACCAGACAAACAAGTGAACATAAAACTTTAACCAAAATGTTTTCACTTACAAAAATGATGAGAATCAAATTAAGTTCTTGTTTAACAAAGATAGACATGAATCACATCTTAGATTTTCTGATTTAATTGTTAAACTACCTTAACATTTTAATTAGTTTGCATAAACAGTTAAATCAGAGTTAAAGTGATTGGAAACCTTCATCATATTCCAGCAGTGTTGCTACTGGAGTTTCTGAAAGTTGGAGTTACTAGCCAGTGATGATGCATGATTTAAGATACAATTTCCTAATTAACTTGTTAGCAAACTGAAACTTATTGACACAGAGAAACATTAGCATTAGCATGTTCACAACATGAATGTAGGTCCAGTATTCATTCATTCTCTCGCCGCACTAGCTTATATTTACCAGCTAGCTGCTAACACTGTCTACGTCTCTGTCAGGAGGATGTGACGCTGAACCAAACAAAAAACTGAGTGTCAGAAAACCAAGACAATGAGCTGAAAGAGGCTACAGCGCTCCACAGAGCCGAGGGTCCTGCAGGGGTCCGCCGCTTCAAATACTGATCAACCCAACCAATCAAAACCTTTCTGACTTCTAGCCTTTAAAGCAAAGCGCTGTTTCCTTGTGACATCTATCTCTACGTCTGTGATATCTATTTATGACTAATATCTTTTTTATTTTTAGATGCAGAATTTGAGCCTTGGGATTAGCGTAAAGTTCTCTCTTTATCCTCAGAAATAACTCCCCCACCTCAAATAATACTTTGTGTTTGTGTGACTGTAGCTGCGGCCGCTGCAGTAATCTGTGAGTTATCTGAAGCTGGATTCTGGCCGTCTGTGATCGGAGCTGGTGGAGACTCTGACAGACAATGCCTTCTTTCTGTCCCGGCCCTGCAGACTCTGCCTCATACATGCAGCTGTATTTCCCCAGAGAGTCTGTCGCATTCCTGTTTCCACAGTGCAGCACACTGCCATTTTCAACGGGGGACCGGGATCACAAAGAGAAGAGCTCCAATTGCCTCTGCGAAACCTGGCACAGCTGCGAATTTGGCCTTTTGGATGCTTCATTTTCTCCCCTCTACGTTTTCTCTCAGTTCCCGGGCTGCAGGAAAAGAATGACTCCTGCTTAACGATAAAATCAATGTCATTTTGAGGCAGCAGCGAAGAGGGAGGGTGGAGACGGAGGGCTGGAGAGAAGAGGAGGGAAGGGAAGGTGAAAGGGGGGAAGTTGGGGAGGCGAGTATATTACTGAGCTGGCAAATGTGCCCTCATGCCAGGGAGTCAATTTGAGTGAAGCCGTGCAATGTGACATCATTTACTCAGAAATCCCTAATTTGTCAGCATTAATATTTCAGCCCCAGCATCGCCTGTCACAGTGTGCCAGAGATGACTGATCAATCTATAAAACGGCCGCAGCTAATTTATTGAATATTTATGTGCAATGTCATGTGCAGGAGAGAAGCAGAATTTATTCCACCGCGCTCTGCTCGTACGGCCGGGAACTTTTTCTAAAAATCAAATTCTAGCTTTGCAGAGAATATGAGAAAAATCTGCATGACACAAAATATCACAGAGTCAAATTAGAAATGAGGAGGTGTGAGCTGATTGGAAAGTGACAGAGTGACAGGCAGAGAAATGTACTCAGATCATTAAAATAAATAGGGAAATAAATACATTTAATTTTACTTTATAAAAATAAACATATTAGTGAGTCGTGTGTAAGAAAATTTTAAGATGAACAATATTTTCATTTAGAAAATCTGGAAAATTGCACACTTATTATTTTGACTAAGTTACTTATTATTTACATTTAAAACAATGTAAATAAACATTAAAAAAAAAAAAACTTCATGTAACCTCTTGTAAATATTCTTCTCATCATATTTGGACCTTTTAATTTTTAATTTATCTTTTTTTAAACGCGACTTTCTTGCCTCTTGTTTTCATGTTTGTTTTTTATTTAAAGAGAGTTTTATGTAGATTGTACATTAGATCATGTGATCTTTAAATTGCATTCAGAGCTGTGTTTCAGGATATACAGTAAACTGCACCGTCTGTTTGTCTTTCACATTTACAGACCCTTTTGAGGCAGCGTCAAGTGTGCAGACAACCTCTTTTTCAAATGCTACCTTTGTCCTGCACCTGTGCACAACTGTGGATGCATGTGCACACGATCCTCCCTCTCTGCCTCTAACTGCCAGTTGCCTGACCGGGGGTCACGGCTTGGATTATGGGGATCCATAACTGCCCCCTCCCACCTGAGACATTTCTGACAAGCCAGAAAGTAAACTCTGTAAAAGACAAGATTTCAGATTTTATTTTTCACTAACAGTTCAGTTTTCCTCACTACATCATGGTCTGAGTGTTTCAGCTTTATCTAGTCCTTTTGTTCAATCTGGTTTTCTATAATCACTTATTTTTCAGCTGTTTTAGTATTTTTAAAAAATTATCAGAATCTTATTAAAAGAAAAAAGATGTTTAATGTGTTTGTGTAATTGCAGAATTTAAACACATCACGTCATAAATTTACAGAAATACGACAGAGCACATGATTTCAGTGACTTTAGCTCCAGTCCCGACTTTTCTTCTCGAACCTACGTTAAAGTTCCACACTGCAAAAGCTCATGTAAGAATATCTAAAGAATCGAAAGAAAAGAAAGAATCTGCCGTTTTCAACCTTGAACAAAAATCCCAAGACCCACTTACTAGTTTTCTTTTCCAGAGCTTTCAACTGCACCACACAGTCTTCATCAGTGGAGTTTGTTCAGTTGTCATGGAGATGGATCTGTTGACATGTCAGCTCAGAGGCTGATGTGATTTTTGCATTTTAACAAATCCATCCTCCATGAACAAACTCCATCCGCTGATGAAGACCTTGTGACACAGTCGAAAGCTCTGGAAAAAAAAAATGTTAATGGTCAAATGACTATTTCCAAGAAAAAGAATAAACGTAGATGTTTTTCCAGGTGAGATTACGGGTTCAGACTGATCCAGAACGTGTTGGAAAAGAAGCGCTCTTTGTTTAATCCCTGGGTCAGATTCACAGTAGAACAACTGAGTCTGTGCAGCTGAAAATGATGAATCTAAACAGAAGTCGCAGCTTCTCTCCTCCAGTAAATGTGAATCCCCTTAATGCCCCTTCCTAATCTGTGTGTGACTGTGCTGCCAACACATGACTTTCTCCGTCATTGTCTTATTCCATACATTTCCTCCTGTATTATTCCTTCTGTGGGGAGAGATTTTTTAGCATAACCCACGTTGTATGCAATTATTTACCGCCTGGTGATGGAGAAATCCCTCCATTTTCTGCTTTTGTTGGCAGCTGCACTGCACATTTCCACAATAGGCATTTAGCACGGACAGCGTAATTATGACAGCACATCAGAGCTGAAAGTGCTGGGACAGTGCCAAGGCGAAAGCTGCTCAAACCCTCATCCTTCAACGCCGCCCATGAAGATCATTATGAATGAAAATTAGTGCCGGTGGGATGCGGGAGACGAAGTGCGAGAAAAACACCACTGCGGAGCGCTGGAAGCACGGCATCCCTGTACGCCGGGACTTCTCTCAGCAAATACTACTGCAGGAGTGAAAACCCAGAGCTCCGCTTTTATTCAAGTGTCTGAGAATTTATGCTTAAGGTTAAACTAGGACTAAATACACACATCAGATCTACACGTGACTTCCAGAGAGAACTGCTGGGAAACAGTGCGGCGTCACTCACTGTCACCAAGCAGAAATCATGACCACATATTTCATTTGCTTTCCTCCAATATCTGAAAACACTTATGTTCTTAATGGTTTTTGTTGGTTGTATTTAGGCTCTTCTGTCAGGTTGGGGAAAGACTGTGCTGCTCATATATATTGTATTTATCCAAACTTTGCTCTTTCCTTTTTTAACCAGAAAGATTTTGGAGCCTAAACCACATGTGAGACCGAGGTAAACATATTATAGGCATCTCTTTAAAGCTCCTCCAGTGTAAAGGTCTGTGTCCATGTGTAGTGTGATTATAGATCAGCTCTAGCTTCTATATTAATACTGTGAAAGTATCAAAGCCTCAGTCCACAGAGAAATGCACACAGCCTGTATTCAGAAACTGAGCCTTAAAACCAGCCATCAGGACTTCTGGAACTTTGTGATGTCACAACAAAGCAGTCACCAAGCCCCGCCCACCTGGACCCACCATCCAAACCTTGCAGGATTTGGTTCTCTTTGACTTTTTTTTTTTTTTGACTTAAATGAGCGACTCATACCAAGTCATCGGCGAATCATTGGCAGTGATTCTGGGAACAGTGAGTGAACCTGTCCCGGATCACCTGACCAGGCGGGTCTGGATGCTTCATATCGTACAAGTAGATCGGAGATGTACATGGGACCATTTTAGTGTTTTATAAATGAATTGTAGGATTTCAAAATAAATTGTTTGTACCAGTTCTGAATGAAAAGCCTGCGTCACAGTCTCCTCCTGATATCTCTCGGAGAATTTTGTATCTTTTCTCAGTCTTTCATGTTGAACTGTGCAGTTGCAAACAAGTGTCAAGTGTTTCCTTGAAAGCAGCTGTGATTTTTACGTGCGGTTCTGCACAGAATACGGGTCAAGACAGGAGTCATTTCCTGGGTTAAGGATATTGATGAAAATGATTTTACAAGAGCGCCAAAGATGCCTCACTCCATCACTCCAACTCCTCAGACACTTGTTACAACAGAGCCCTCCATCCAGGTCTCTTCCCAGCGTGCACCTGGTGAGCCGGCGGGTCAGCGAGTGACCGATCCCGACAGCTCACAATCCAAAAAGTGCAAATCTCTTCCGTTGCACCACGGTTAGCTTTAGCCCCTCCAGTCCCTTCATTATATCAGCGCTAATTACAAATTCTTAAACCAGTGCCAGACATTACAATAAGACAGTGCAGTGAGCATATGGCATAATATCCTATTAATGAACACTCTAAATTCAAACTCAGGTCAGCGCTATCACGCCGGAGAACGTGTCACTGATCCGATGGAAGCAGGGGGAGGGGGGCTGCGAGGGAGGGAGGAGGAGGAGGAAGTGACCTTCTTCTAAAATGCACAGACCAATTTCGAGGGGGGAAGGCAGCCCCCGGGGCCGTCTCATTGTTTTACTTGTTTAATTTTTCGCCAGCAATTATTGATATAATATTTTGATGGCAGAGCTGAGGAAGGAGAAGTCATTAAAAGGGACTGAGGGAGGGAGGAGTGATTTTTTTTTTTCTCCCTTCATTTTGCTTTGCCACGAGCTGCTTCTACTCATCTCCTTCTCTTTTTCTTTTTTTTTGTACACTCCTCTTTTTCTGCATTTTTTCCTACCTGCCACTCTCCATCTCTCTCCGGGGGGAAAGTTGAGCTATTTGCATTCGCTGTCACAACAGTGCGAGGAACAAGTTGTGGCCGTCTCACAGGCTCAGTCCTCAGCACGCTCGGCGTTTTAATGGAGACTGTCAACTACAAGAGAGATGGATACCCCCCACCCCCACCCCTCCACTGCCTTCCCTCCTTTCTTCCTCCCCGACCCTCCTTCTTTTGGAAAAAAAAGGGGGGGATGCAAATAGACACATTTAGCATGATTGCATCTGCGAGGTGATAGATGTTCCCTGTGGCGTGTTTCGTTTGGATCACGTTTTCTTCGGAGTTAATCTGCCGAGATGACCTCCTGTCTGACGTGACGCGGGGGCCCAACGCAGAGAGCAGAAGGACGGCAGAGGTAGCGAAAGGTAGAGGAGGAAGACACTTCACCTTTATCTGGAATGGAGCTGTGATCAGTCCTTTCCTTGTCAGGGACTGAAAGGCCATCAGCAGCCAAAATTACCTCTCCACTCCAGCTGTGCAGCAGGAGCTGATAAAGTGTACCGTCCTCTTTATGGGAAATTCATATGGACGTGAAGTCACAACAACTCTTCTCACCGAGGGGAGGGGGGGCTCATCAGATTACACAGGGGCCCTTCTCTCTACCTCTCCCCAGGGATGGCTCACTCTCAGCGGTCCCCAGAGCTGGACCCCTGCCCCTGGCCCCCGCCGAGCGCTGCGGAGCTGTGTTTGTTTAAAAACCAGACTTAATCCTCCGCAGCAGCTGTCTCAGATCAGGTCCCATTTCAGCGCTGAGGGAGGCGAGTTGAGGGTGGGGGGTGTGGGGTGGGGGGGGTGGGGGCACAGGGGGCTGCAGGTGCAGGCTACAGAGCAGATGTGGTAAAGAGCTGAAACATGGACGTGGAAAAGAGTCGGATGTGGAGCGTCCACAGAGGGAAAGACGACACTGTAGGACGAGAGAAGAAGAGAAAAAATAAGTCCCGTCCCGTCTCCAGAGGACACGTGTGGTCCACATTCACGCTGCGGCGGTGATGGGCCAAAGTCTTGTTTGCGTAACCGTGGGAACAGTGAGATGAGACAAAACAAACAAATAAATAAACGCAATAATTCAGCCGATATAGCTGTTCATGAACAGACACACAGCTGCACTGACAGCTCCACATTATCTCACATGCACATGGTGGTTAAGTCATTTACCACAGAGCCGCTTGTGTTTTCATGAACCTCATCAACAGTTTCCTCTTCACATCAGCTGCTTTCACTCGGTGTCAGAGCGAAGCCGAACGTTCGTGGTGTTGCCAAAAAAGTTTATAAATCTGATTATGAATTATGTAAGAATCATTTTGAAGTTTTTAGATATACTGTAGCTTCATAAATATCAACTTTAAACTCAGTATTAAAATCAAAGTCAATGGGAAAAGTTTGTTGATGTGTGGTTCTTTGCGTGTGTGTGTGTGTGTGTGTGTGTGTGTGTGTGTCATCGTTGTGAGGTCACTTTGACCTCGGTCACTGCAGCTGTCCCTCAAAAAGCTCTTTGAAACTGCGAGGACTGGTCGTAGTCAGGATGAGTCTCTACGACATGAATGAAAGTCAAGGTCCCGTCCTCTGTGTGATGGATCCGCACTGAGCATCAGGCACATTCACAAGTTCTTCAGGAATTTTTCTCGTTACTCGTAATGTTTGCATCTCCTAAAGCATGATGGGAGCTGTAGTACCAGAAACTCAAAACAGATTCAACTCACATGAGAATGAATAAGAAAAATAAGAGAGAAAAATATTAAAATAAGTCTTTTACCTGCTTTACATAATCAATAACCTGTCTACCTGTCTACCTCTCTACCTGTCCTTGAACATGTACGGTACAACTCACCTGCCAAATGTTGACATTTCTGAGAACTTAAAAGCATCTAATGGCTAGTTTGCCAGCATGCTTACAGGTGTGTGTGTGTGTGTGTGTGTGTGTGTTTCGTGGACACACACCCACCGGGCTGTGGTTGATATTTTTTCCCAGGTTTCCGCGCTGCCTGCGTCGTGCGCTCAGCAGTCACTATCAGTCAGCTGATAACCACAAATGAACAGACGCAGAGAAAGGCCTGTTGTGTGAGTGTGGACTCCACCTGTAACGGCTTGATTAGAGAGAGAAAAAAAGGTCATCCTTGTCCGGGAGTAAACTGGATTTATTGTTGTCACGACTGCCACGCAACAGTGATAAAAATGACCTCAATAAAAAACAGCACAGCCAATGACATATGCAAATGATTCCATAAAGGCGTAAATGAAAGGAGGTGGGTGGGGGTGGGAGCCGTGGGGGTCAGATGGAGCAAATGAAGGCCGAATGGCGGATACAGTGGCCGGGCCCATCACTCTTCATGCTAGCCTTTTATGTAGCTGTCCAGCAGCCCCTACACGTGCCCCCTCTTCTCCTTCACTGGCCCTCTGGCTCACTGATAACGCAAAGGGCAGTGCCGTGTGTGTGTGTGTGTGTGTGTGTGTGTGTGTGTGTGTGTGTGTGTGTGTGAGTGGACACGTTCGTCTCTGTGTGTTCATGTGCAGGATTTGGTGGATTGTGATTGTGAGCAGCAGCAGCAGCAGCAGCAGCAGCAGCAGTGGAAATATTAGCATTAGCTGTAGTGATAATAGTTAACTGTCATCGGGGGGGGGGCCCCGAGTATTTGCCTGGTTCACCTCTCCTGACGGTGCACCTCTGCTTATGGAATAAAGCAACAGCTCGTCCTCACACATCTGCTGAGGTTCAATCCAACATTTAAAAACAGCTTCAGCAAAAAAAAACTAACGAACTAAAACAAACTAGTTTCATTAGTGAGAAATATGTTTTTACAGCAGCTGGAGTTGTGGTGGTTTATAAATCTGGAACACTGAGAACAAAGGCTTTTTAAAAGTGGATGTTGGACACCTGGTAAATATGAGATATTTAACCCTCCACTGTGCGCCCAGATAAAGAGAAACTAGAGACGATGGAAAAGCCAAGAAATGTGAGAGACAAAGCGGCAGATAGAAACATACAGTCATAGAGACAGACAGTGTAAAACAAAGAGAGGAGGCTACAAATGAAGAGTGCAGCAATGCTGGCGGACATTGGCATCCCTCTAGCTGGCACACCAGCATGCCAAGTTGTAGGATTTACCCTGGAGCCCTTGGGCTTCGCTGTGAAAAGACTCAGTTGGCTTGAGGGGCCCCCGCGGCTGGCTGCAGCCGTGGTTCCCATTGTCTGAGCCGCTGGAGAGAGGGAAACGCCGGATGAATGGAGGGAAAAGAAGAGGAAGACAGAGGAGGAGGAGGAGGAAGCAGAGGAGGAGGCCAGAGGGAGAGCAGCAAGTGGTTCCAGGGAGCGGGGCCAACATGTAGAGAAAGAGGAGCGAGCAGGATGCCGCTGTACGCTGAGGAGGAGGAGGAGGAGGAGGAAGACACCGTCTCACACACTGGTACAGACAGATGTACAGGGCTGTTCCTGACGTCTCACTTCCACATTTACATGATTTTACAACCACAAATAAGACGTGAAGCTACAGCGTCAGAGGCACAGTCACAGTCACAACCCAAAAACTAGAATTACACCTCCTCCACTCCCCGTTCATCCAGAGTCACATCAAAGATGAGCCATTTGCTGTGTGAAGTCCTGAGTGATGGCTGTTTTGTGAGGTCACACCGACCTTGACCTTTGACCTTTAGCAACCAAAACCCAACCAGTTCATCCTTGAGTCCTAGGGGACGGACAGACGGAAACAATATGGCTGCCATAATAAAAACTTCAATTTCTTCTTTTGACCAAAAGAAAAAGTCTTTAAACTTCACCCCCCCCCCCCCATGCATCTCTGTGGTACTGTGCATGTTCATTTCTGAGGCAGTGAGTGTGTGTGTGTGTGTGTGTGTGTGTGTGTGTCTGTGAGATATGCCGTCTGCTCTTCTGTCGCCAGCAGCCGGTGCATCAGAGCACGAGCTCGCAGCTGTGCACGGACCAGAAGTCGACCATGAATGAGAGCTCATCCGCCGGAGCCGGGGAAAGCACATGGTCAAGTGGTCAACAAATGAAAATGGAAAATTGCTACCACTTGTTGGACCCGTTCAAGTAGATGCAGGCGGGGGAGGTGGTCGGGTCATGATGGATGCCCCGTGTCCCCATTGTTGTTGATATGATCAAAAAAAATACCGGGGCCAAACCCCCCCCCCCCACCACCACACCACCACCCCCTCCTCACCACATACCCCCTCATTCACCGCCATAATAGACAAACAGATGTGTGCAGGTGGGCCGCAAGCACAGAAAATTGCCTGTGTGCAAAATTGCCTTTAGAATGAGAATTTTTGTTTATTTGTTGCACGAGTCCAATCATGTTTCTGAGTCCAAGTAGATTGCTAGTGGGTTTTTATCAAAATAACAGGGATTTTAGGCTGTTTTTCAGTTAAGCAACCAAATAGGGACATGAATAGTGCTTTGGAACATGCTCACTGCTGCACAAGAGGGCCAGCTCCAAATTAAATGTACAAAGAGTAAAAAACACAATGCCATTACTTCCAGCTCCTTTGAACAGAGCAGACAGTGGAAAAGATGCTTTAAACAAGAGGTTATCAAAGTTTAAAAAAAAAAGCGAGTGTGATCATATTTCAAAAGCCTAAAGCAGTTGTAAGTAGTGAACACGCTGCATCTCTATATAAGTTAAATCTAGTAAAATGTTCGTGCGCCATTTACCACATAATTTGATGCGAATACTGTGAAATGTAGGAATACGAAAGCAAATACGCCAGAATGGCAATTTAATGAAAACAAATGTTGGATGTGGAAATGCAGATGTAATCGTGTGTTTAGAGCGCGTCCTTCTATCTTTCTCTATCTGCACACACACACACACACACACACACACACACACACACACACACAAGCGCGTGGGTTCTAAGGAGATTGTATTTGCCTAATCATATGCAATTTCCACTTCATTTCCATGCTTTTTTCAGCTGCAGGCTGAAGTCTCTCTGCAGCCATCACAAACACAACAATCTCAACATTTATGTTACATCACAGAACATAATCAGCAGTGTGTTAAAAAGCTGCCACACAAACCGCAGTGTGTCAGCTTATAGGCGCGACGCTGCTGTCGCCAGCAGCGTTGGTGGTAAATGAAAAAGCTGGCGACCTTTTTACCTTCAGTCAGTGACGAAGATTTAGCAGCTGCACGACTCATCTCATTCAGTGGGAGAACAGTGTTCAACAACAGGTTTCAGTGTGTCTGTTACTGCAGCACAAGTCGTGCTGGTGCTAACTCCTTCACTTCTTCTAAATCTCCTCTTAAAACTCTTTTTATTTATATTAATTATTCCTATTTATTTGATCTTATTCATCTTATTGTTTTCACTTCGTTTGTGTCACGTTCTTATTTTCATTTTATTTGTCTTGTCTGGTTTTATTTCTTTCGTAAAGCACATTCATGTAGTGTCAGTAGTTGCTGTAGCTATGGATTTAATAGTAGTTGCACCAGAAGTGGCAGCAGTAGCAGAAGTTTTGCTGTAGTATTAGTGGTAGTTACTGTTGTACCAGAGGTAGTGGTAGTAGTATTTGCAGGAAGTTTTATTGCTGTAGTATTAGTGGTAGTTACTGTTGTACCAGAGGTAGTGGTGGTGGTCAGCAGCTCCTTTTACACGGATGTCGATCCAGCATCTGCATGAAGGCAGAGCAACGATGCTCAGCCGTTTCATGATGTCAGGCTGTGTGAACAGGGCAGGTGCTGCACTGGAGTCACAGCGCCTGAGGTGTGATTCGCTCACAAGGAGTCATTCATGATGAAATCCAAGTCCAAGACTAGAAGTTGAGAGGCAGAAAACTTGCTGTGATGCTGTGTTTCCTGCTGCAGGTTACATGCTGTGTTATTTTTCCTTTTTTTTTTTTTTTTTTGCATGAAAAATGACCAAATATTCGCTGAACACTGGTGAAAAGTATCAGCCCTCCGCAGCTCGACTCTCGCCGAGCCCTTATTAACCTTGACAGACACACATCAGTGCTGTGGAAACGCTGACATGATACAAACTATGACGGTTGAACGAGGCTGTTTGAGGACAAACTAAACGACTCGGGACCGGTAGAAACGAGGCGATGCTGCCAATCACATCACACTCCACCGTGGTCAGCATTTCATCACAGCCGGACCAAACCTTTTGCCCTCCTGTCCTCCCACCTGCAGCCTCCTGCCGCTCTTCTACTCCACTTCACCTTTAATTTAAAGTACATCCACCGTGTGAGCATCTCCCTGTGTCACGACTCGTCAAAATAAAAGTTACGGGAAATGTTGCTGATTCTAGCACTTCCTCTAGTTTCTGAAAGTCGTTACTTATTTTATTTTGAAGATTAATTGTGTCAATCACATATTCTCTATGTCTATATATGAATATATATGTATATATATATATAAAGGAGTGCACTATCCACATACTCAACATTAAACCCTTTCCTCGTGCACAGACCCAGCTTCATGCAGGAAGTCGCACTGAGAAGGAAACAAACTGAATTTTTCATCATTTCCAAAAGCTTTATTCACGACGGACCTTTCTTTACCAGCGCTTCTTTGTTTTCACTCGAAAGCTTTGACTGTGGCTTAATCACTCCTCTTCCCATTTCCTTCTCATTTGCGCTGCCTCTCTCTCTCTCTCTCTCTCTCTCTCTCTCTCTCTCTCACCCTCCCCGGTGAATATCAGCGATAAATAAGAAAGGATTAAAAAATGAATCCTGAGCAGCATCAGTCTGGCTGCGAGGCGTCTACATATACAACGTGTGGCTGCTTCTCCTTGATGAGTCCGGATACTGACGGAGAATAAAACAGGTTGAATCTTATGAGACAAAGGTGCATGTGTTTATTCTATATATAAATAGGGAAAATAATCCAATAATCCAAAGATAAGTAAGATAACAGGTGGTTCTGGTTCTGGTTCTGACGGGGCCTGATGTCACTTATTAGAGCTGCTTGAAAGCTCTGGAAACTAATTATTAACCACTGATAAAGGCTTTCATTTCAACTTACAAACCAAACATGAAAGTTCATTCTTGGCTTTGGGAACGATTCCAGCTCAAGGTCCACTTACTGTCTTTTTCTGAAGCTTCAAACTGCATCACCTGGTCTTCATCAGAGTTTCAAGGTCAATGAACTTGAGAGAAGTAGTCCACAGCTACCGAGCTGACGTGTCAACAAAGAGTAAACTCGTGTAATCGTGTGTTTCTTTCAATCGCTCATTATACAGCCACAAAGTTTCAGCATCCATCCACGATTTTATTTTATGATTAAAAGAGTTTCCACTGTCTCTGTCCTCCTGGACCTCCGGACACCGTGTGCACAGAGACCCGTGATGCAACAAGTCCTAAAGAACGAGAGAAGTCTGAGCGGCCTCTTGTCATTTCTCATTAGTTCCCGGCGCTGCCCGGCTCAGGCATGGTGAAGCGTGACCCACAGCAGGTTAGGGCAGCCTGGTCCTTCCCAGCTCGTAGGCCTCTTTAGGAGAGATATTGATGATGGTCAGGAGGAGGCTTTGCTAAATGAGCCTCAGCAATGAGCTGGAAAATGACTAATGTTCCCTGGGTGAGCCCAGAGTGGTCGGGCCTGCCTCAGCACTGCCTGCCTGCTTCCTCATGACTGAGGGGGAGAGAGAACATGGACACGTGTGTGTGTGTGTGTGTGTGTGTGTGTGTGTGCGCACATGTACACGCTTGACTATCCAATATCTCCTTGACCTAAAGTGCATGATAGATGTGATCTGTGTCACATACAATAGGTTTATATGGTTCCTTGTACAAACTGTCTCAGGGAAAATTCATCTGTAATAAACCAACAAAAGAACCGAAGCCAACGAAGGACATTGAGTCAATATGTTTGTTATTTTCAATTAAAATTTTTTATAGATAGGCGATTAATACCTTTGAACATGTATTTTCTTTCCATTTCCCATGGCAGCTACAGTCTGGTTAATGTTGAGTAAACTATGGTTAAGATGGTTAGAGTTAGTCAAACTAGACTGTGCAGACGTGAACATCAGTCCTTGCAAATAAAGATGCGGTTCACCTGTGAAACATCGTCCCACCCTGCTGCCCCCCCCCCACCCCCACCCCGCTGCCCTCCCCAGCACTGTTGCATAAGCTGTAAAGAAGTCATTCAATTCAATTTTATTTGTATAGCGCCAATTCATAACATACATTATCAAGGCAGTTTACAGGGTAAGGTCAAGATGTTATAGAGACAGATCAGCAGTGTGATATATTGATAACTGCAACAGTTTCTTTTTATTTCTAACTGATGGAACTGCCTTTTTCCAAATAAGCCACTAAATAAATGAAATAAATAAAGTAAAAAGATAAATAATGGATTTAATCAGCCTTTGTTTAGACGTTTAATACACGTTGTTGAGAATTTCCCATCAGGTGCTGCTCGCTTTGTTCTGTCAAATCCGGACCTAATCACTGAATTTCAATATCAGTTAATTTTCCAAACATCCTTTAAAACATTGTGAAAAATATTCGAACGCTTGGAGTCGACACAGAACTTGTCCATTTCATGCACATCAGCCGCCATCAATTGCCTGCGAGTTGCTGCTGAATTCAAAACACTCAAGAGAAGTCATCCACATCGACGGCACTGTATTCCTTTTACTTTATTTGTTGAAATCATATCAGACCCGGTTAAGTGTTGCCCTCCTCCTGCTTCTCTCCTCTCTCCATCTTCCTCTTTTTCTCGCACTCTCGCCTCCAATCCACCATTATTAGTGCCTCCAATACTCCAGAGGGCAAACAAACTTTCAAAAAATTCCCCATAACCCGCCAAGCGTAGCCCATTTTCCTCTCCATGCAATTAACTGCGCTAACATTTACAATAATATGATTACAGACACTTTGGCAAAGTCATGGGGGGAACGCAGGGCATATTAGGTATCAGCAAGGGGTTGATCGTAATGGTCGCGTTTCCCGGAGACTCACATTTTCTTCTGCACGCAATAGTGAGAGCCACTAAATTCTCCTCAGGCAGTAAAAACCAATGCACTGGAACCATGATAACAAACACAGGCAACCACTTTCTTTCTCATCACTCTCTTATTTTCTTTCTCTTACTTTGGGGCCTAGTTTTTTTTTTTTTTTCTCCTTCCTTCTTGCTTTTCTTTCCTCTGCACCCTTCTTCTTAACTACCCCCCCCCCCCCCCCCCCACCCCGCTGCCCTCCCCAGCACTGTTGCATAAGCTGTAAAGAAGTCATTCAATTCAATTTTATTTGTATAGCGCCAATTCATAACATACATTATCAAGGCAGTTTACAGGGTAAGGTCAAGATGTTATAGAGACAGATCAGCAGTGTGATATATTGATAACTGCAACAGTTTCTTTTTATTTCTAACTGATGGAACTGCCTTTTTCCAAATAAGCCACTAAATAAATGAAATAAATAAAGTAAAAAGATAAATAATGGATTTAATCAGCCTTTGTTTAGACGTTTAATACACGTTGTTGAGAATTTCCCATCAGGTGCTGCTCGCTTTGTTCTGTCAAATCCGGACCTAATCACTGAATTTCAATATCAGTTAATTTTCCAAACATCCTTTAAAACATTGTGAAAAATATTCGAACGCTTGGAGTCGACACAGAACTTGTCCATTTCATGCACATCAGCCGCCATCAATTGCCTGCGAGTTGCTGCTGAATTCAAAACACTCAAGAGAAGTCATCCACATCGACGGCACTGTATTCCTTTTACTTTATTTGTTGAAATCATATCAGACCCGGTTAAGTGTTGCCCTCCTCCTGCTTCTCTCCTCTCTCCATCTTCCTCTTTTTCTCGCACTCTCGCCTCCAATCCACCATTATTAGTGCCTCCAATACTCCAGAGGGCAAACAAACTTTCAAAAAATTCCCCATAACCCGCCAAGCGTAGCCCATTTTCCTCTCCATGCAATTAACTGCGCTAACATTTACAATAATATGATTACAGACACTTTGGCAAAGTCATGGGGGGAACGCAGGGCATATTAGGTATCAGCAAGGGGTTGATCGTAATGGTCGCGTTTCCCGGAGACTCACATTTTCTTCTGCACGCAATAGTGAGAGCCACTAAATTCTCCTCAGGCAGTAAAAACCAATGCACTGGAACCATGATAACAAACACAGGCAACCACTTTCTTTCTCATCACTCTCTTATTTTCTTTCTCTTACTTTGGGGCCTTTTTTTTTTTTTTTTCTCCTTCCTTCTTGCTTTTCTTTCCTCTGCACCCTTCTTCTTAACTACCCCCCCCCCCCCACCCCGTCCCCCATGCACCCCTCAATTAATTAAGTCTTTCACGGCCATGTAATTAGGAACATTAGCAAGTCATAAACTTGCCACGAGTCTTGAAATGATGTGCTGGCCCTCAGCAATTTGTTTGTAATTCCTTTTTTCGTGAGACAACAGCACCATAGGGTCCCATAGATCTTCCCAGGGCCCCCACTGTGTCCCCCCCCCCCCTACCCTGCAATCCACCCAACCCCCGGCCCGCTCGCAGCCACAGCAGGCAGGATGAGAGGGCTCCTTGTGGGGCTGAGAGGGGGACAACATGACGCCCGGGCTGCCTGGCACCCTTCCTGCTGCTCTCCAAAGAGTCCTCGGAGCGGCCTGATGAAGACGCTCTGCGCTCGCTGAGCCGCTCTCAGGTTTTACATCCTCCTCCTCTTCCAGAGACACACTAACGTTTTCAGCAAAATAAAATGTGTCTGTGTTTGTGGTGACGGGCTGCAGCGGAGGTCAGGCGATCGCTGGAAGGTTTCAGCAGGTCAGCGGGGTCATTAAAGAGCACCCCCCCCCCCCATCCCCCCTGCAGTGACGCTACGAGAGACTGAACCCTCCCCTGTTTACTCATCTCAGATCTTTATCAAACACCCTTGTTATGATATTTGTTTGTGGCCCTGTGATTGTCACTCTGCTAAACGTCAAGACAGAAAAGACAGTCAGGTAGAGAGGGATGTTTGTACCAGAGGGAGGAGGAAACATCTGGGCCATAATTCATAATTAACCAAGACAACAAATAAATATATCTGCAGAAGGTTTTCGGGTAAAATATTATTTACAAAGAAAAAATGAAGATACTGTGGTATTTACTACAAGATGCTGGGCTTAGTGCAGGAGTCAGGATGTGCACCATGATCTCTGCTATTGAACATAATCCAGGAAGCAATAATAGTACGTTTGTAATTGGAAAAAAAGAAAAACGCAAAACAAAAATTAGTAGCATTTAGGTGTAATGTCAAAGATACAGATTGAAAGACGTCACAGTTTCTGTTTCATCTAGTCAAGAACTCTTCATAATAATAATAATAATAATCTTCATCATGGAGAAATACTTGGTGATGAACGTACGTCACCAGTTTTATTTCCACTTTTATTTCCTGAAGCTGCCTTCAAAAACCTTGATGTATAAAAGTGATCAGCTGTTCAGCGACAGCAACTTTCTGTCATTTATAAAATGATAAATTATTGTCTCCTTCATTATTTTAACTCTGACACTGACTCTGGAGTTTCCTCCCAAAACTTCAAAATCATGCAGAGGCCCAAACATGATTATTCCCCCTCTGTGCAGGTTAAATGTGTGTGTGTGTGTGTGTGTGTGTGTGTGTGTGTGTGTGTGTGTGTGTGTGTGTGTGTGTGTGTGAATGTGTGTGTGTGTGAGAGAGAGAGCACAGGTTCGTCCAGCCCCCTTTTGTCCACGCCGCTCCACAGAGAGGTTAACGGCATCGATGCCTGTGTGATTCCAGCTCAAGCACTCTCATCAGCAGCCTTATTCTCTCCTCCGGCTGCACCCTGACCTCCCAATAACCATACACTATTGTTTCTATTTACCATTTGCCAGAGATGGAAGGAAAACTGGAGAAAGAGCGTGGCAGAGAAAAAGAGAGCCAAGGCTCGTATTGATCGGCTTCCACAAGTATTGAAACCAGATATTGATTTTCTTTCTTTTTTTTTTCAAATGGGAAAAAGTGCATTGTCCGACCGAAGGAGATTTCTATGGGGATTTGGGGAAAGAGGAGTTGAAATGAGCATCCGGTGCACCGTTGTCTCCTGTGGATTGTGTATAGGGCTGTGGTAATTGAATTGAGTGAACGGGGCCTTTCTCCAATATGTGCTCTCTTAAGAGTTTTTGGCCTGTCGATGTATCTCTGTAATATTTCAGTCGGAGGAGACTTCGGAGAAGCCGGGAAAAGTTTTGAGGGGAAACATTTCAGACAAGTTGAGCTCACGATGAAGCAAATAATCATCGGGCTGAGGGAAAAAAATTAGTTTTTAATGTTGATGTTGTCGCTCAAATGTGGTTGTAAATCAGTGGGAGACTCTCGGTATATCTTCAGCATCTGTAGCTTTATGTCATCCTCTTCAGGAAACATTAAACGCATATTTGTGACATGTTGATTAACAGGGATGTGACAACGACGTTGCAAATGAGAAGGTTGTGTGGTGAGACGCCGCTTCGTCTCAATCTGTCACACGTTAAACTAGAGGAAGTCTTATGGCGGGATAAAGGGGTTTCTTTATATTTCAGTAACATTTGAGACGAGTTATTTCATCCAGACTTTCAGGAATCAAAGTTCGCCGTCTGCAAAGACAATGAGGACGAATGGGCGACTGGCGGCCAGAGGATTTCTGGGGCCTGAACGGACAGGAAACTCTACGGCAGTGGTTTCCAACCTTTTCCAACTCGTGGTCCGCTTGGAAATCTTAAACATGACGAGGAAACCGTAACAACACGGAGGCCAAATAATGTTTCCTCAGTGCACTTTTTACTTTAATGATAATCTTGACTTTCTTTCCTTTTAATTCTTCCTGTTGCAAACAAGCTGTTCATTTTGATTCATGTAATTTCTCCTCACTGGTGGGAACGCAGAAGTTCCTCTCACTGGCTTATCACAGTGATAGAAAATAGACGTGGAGTTTTTCCACAGTTTAAATGTTTTTAAAGATCATTTTATTTTTAAGTTTTAAAAAAAAACCTAAGAAATACTTGTTTTATTGTTTAAAAAAAGGTTATTCATAAACATGTAAGACGATACGCTAACTACAACTCCCAGGGTGCTTCTTCCAATCACAGAGCCGAAAACTGTGGTGACCACAAATGGTAAAGAACGGCTCAAGTTAAAGTAAAACATTCATCAGTTCAAATCGGGTCACATCTTTCAGATTCTGGGTCACTGTTGAACAAATTGGTGCAACTACAGCAACTTGTTTTCATCCCAAAGTGTTCTGGATTCTTACAGCTCTGATTGGTTCCTCTGACCGGCTCATTTATGTTGTTTAGAGCCAAATCGACAGAGAACACAGAGGCAAAAGTTAAATAATTAAAAGTGGCAGTTGGAAAATTTGAATGGGAATTAAAAGTGGGGGGAAAATACTCCATTAGACACACAGCTCCAGTCTGTGGTTTCAGGTGAAATCCTCATATATTAAATACAATTTTCAGTCATTTTAAAGTAAGTGCAAATTTGCCGATTTTCATCATTCAAATTCAGCTAAAAAACCCTTTTAAGAAAAATAAAAATTGACGGTGATTAGTCTTTAAACGGAGCAGGTTCTCTGAGCTCTGACAACAGATCGCAGCTGAGTCACAATCATGGTGTTTTAGCATTTGCTACACCGTCACTGGTTTTTATCAACATGCACTGGGAGAACCTCAAGTTTCTCTTCTCAACACGACCTGAAGATGCTGCAGGGAAGAAAAAAACATACACACTGACTTATATGAAAATGTCTTGAGAGTTTAAACTCACCTGGACACTTATTGTGTAGTGTGATCTTAAAAAGAACAAAAAAAAAATCATACAACATTACAGCCTAAAGACTTTCAAAGGATCCACAATTGCACAATTACTAGTTGCCATGGTTTCAGGTGTCAGGTGAAATGTATTCATTCTTATTTAACTGTCGTGTTCTCGTCTCTCTGCTGGATTTTGGCCTTTTCATCACAGTTTCTGCTGTTCTGACCCAAACACTGAGACGACTGCATCAACACACACTTCTCTCGGTACGTTTTCTCTACCTACCTTCCACGACCCCGACGAACTTTGACTCCTTGCATTTGCATTTCCGCCGCGGCATCAGCTCGTCTGCCGTCTGTCTGCCTTTGTGAGTCGCCTCGGCGGCCGCAGCCAGAGCCTCGGCTGCCTGCTTCTCATTCAGCCGGCGTCAGCCTGCTCTCCCACTCAATTTGCAATTAAGACCAAATTTAGAGCGCTGAAGCCTGAAGGCAGGTGGGTGTCCACACAAGGAACATGTTGCCTAGCAACTGGGGGGGGACGGGAGTCAGGAGGGTGTACCTGAGCTGTGGGGAAGGAGTGTGTGTGTATGTCTCCGTGTGTGTGTGTGTGTGTGTGTGTGTGTGTGTGTGTGTGTGTGAGGGTTGGACATATGTTGGCGTTTTCTGATATTGGACATTAATAACTGGCCATGTGACAGGTGATTGGTCCGTCCTCCTGTCATGGGCGTCTTCCTTCACGCAGCTTGTCAACATGTTTCTCATCACTTCAGTGTTTGTGATGTTTCTGTCTTTAAAACCCGGGAAGAGAGAAAATATTTCAGTAAAGACTTTGTGTTCATTAGATATTGTGACTGAATACAGTTTCTTAACTTTGCTGTCTTTGTCGAACAGATTGATGTTGTCTGTGTTTTGTTTTTTTTGCTTTTATTTTGCAACACAAATTGGACAGTGTGGTTTGTCCAAGTGGTGTTGCCGTACATGAATTTCCAAGATGGCGGACCCTGCAGGTCGGGGAATGACAACTGTAACAAATATTAAATATAAATATTAAATCAGATCCAGAATGCAACACAAATGTTTTCAAATGATTCTACAAAGAGTTTGACGTCATGGAAAAATCACCAATTTTTAAGATACAATAATTTTCAAGATACATGATTTTTATTTTAAAAGTCATATTTTGTCTTTTTCCAACCTCAGACAATGTTAGCTAATCTAAAAGTCTCAAAACTGACCAACCTTCCCTTTGATCTTCTGTACAACTAAGTGTTTCAGGATGTTGTTGGACACAGCTAAACAATGTGTTTTAATATTTATTCCTCATATGACCAAAGAACCTACAAACTGATACAGAGAATTACCAAACAGTACTGTCTTGAGAACTACTGCACACGTTTAAGTCGACTTCTGAGTGGGGAAAATAAAGATGAAATACTGAATAAAAGCCAATCAGAGCTTTGCTCCTGCTCGTCAGTCTTCAGGGGTCAAAAGGTCACAACAACAGATTTTTCTACTGCTCTTGTATATAAAAAAGAGCGAGAACTACAGAACATGCATGTAATCCAGCAGGAACTGTGACATAAACCCAGCTCTTAATTATGACTTTATTCTGGATTTATAAAGAGAAAGGGGAAATAATAAAAACTGGTCGCAGCAACTCTAGAAATACAGTGACTCATCACTGGATGAAATGAACAAACGCTTGGACATTATGGAGTATGGTGAATGTTGTTGGAAGTGTAACGTGTTAATTGCTAATGCTAACGTTAACCGAGACTTGATTTTTCTTCAGGTGCAGTGCATGTGTAGTCCACATGAAGTGATTCATGCTACAGGTATGTCAGGTTGTTCTGTGCTGTTTTTAAGGAGCTTCCTGCAGTGTTTCGGGAATGAGAGCTCATACCAATCTGACTTAAAGATAATGTGCTTGTTGTTGCATGATTAGCTTGATGCACCTTGATGAACCA
Source organism: Seriola aureovittata (assembly GCF_021018895.1). NCBI lineage: Eukaryota > Metazoa > Chordata > Actinopteri > Carangiformes > Carangidae > Seriola > Seriola aureovittata. The sequence goes on along the minus strand of NC_079367.1, from coordinate 3,169,274 downwards.
CCTTTTATTCTGTATTTTTGATCTTTGTGTGGCTCAAACATCACAGCAACATCATAGAGCACTTTTTTTTTCTATGTTTAAAGCAATGAACTTCATTCATTCGCTGTGTCCCAATTCAAACCTCAAATTTTGCTGAAAAAACCTACGTGTTGACAAAAGTTGCTAGGCGACAGGAGCCACGCTTTGCAACGCAACAGTAAGGGCGGCTACAGCTGGTGACGCAAAGCAGAAAGCCTCTGAAGGTTCCTTATTTCAGTCCGGCCTTTGCGCCCTCGGAAGGATGCAGCCCCTGGATTGGTACACAGCTAACGTGTGACATCTTAATCTCATTTCCTTGCGCAACAGTTCTTGGCTGTGTCTGTGGGTGGAAAGCTAATTACTAAATACTAACTCCTACCATTGGTCATGACATCAGCACAGAGGAGGGTTGTACTGGGTGAATAGTATTTACTTCCTGTGCATCAGGCTCTCATGGTAAAGATTCTCTATTTGTGGTAAAGATAAGTGAGTTGGAAAAAGTAAAAATAATAATGTGCACACGATGTTAGAACTCAGTCGATCATCTTGATCCTTTGTTCTTCGTTGCTACGGTTTCATCTTGTTTTTTTTTCTCCCCTCTCAAATCAGGGCATGAGTTCAAAACACTTGCAGCGCCTCTGTCCGACAATAACCCAGACTTAAACAGTCGGTACACATTATACAGCCGAGCACTATTCCCCAATCGGCATCATCTTCCATATTTGCATGTGCTTGGATGCTGAGAGCGGCAAATTGACTGAGAAAATAGCCATATTACCACACAGTGGGAGAGGGAGTGTATCATGTGCAGCAAACAAAGGAATGCAACAGCAGTGGCTCTCACTCTGAGCAAATGTCTGCTCTCAACTCAGCCGAATCACATACACTGGGAGAGAGAGAGAGTGTGTGTGTGTGTGTGTGTGTGTGTGTGTGTGTGTGTGCGTGCATGATGGAAGACAATAGCAGAAATAATGTCAAAGATTTCTGATGATTTGTGGGCTCTGAAACACGTCACGGGCGAGGAGAGAGCGGAGCTCTGTAATGTCTGATACTTGACTCTAATGCCAGACGCTCAGTTCGACTGCGAGATTCAGCTGCTTGTGTACGACCTGCACCGGTCGCACTGTGTTCACTGCCGCTTTATGAAAGTCATGATGAAATAAAATGTGACTTTTATCCTGTTATTTTCTCCCCCCTTATCTCTTAAGAGAGTGCAACTTCTTAAAACTTGATTAAGTAGCTTTGAGGTCATACAAACAGATTTGTCTTTACTGTGTGGTTTTATACATCATTTCAACAATCCATTTAAAGTCCGACTACGATAGAAAAATATGCCTCTTGCAAAGAACAGTTAAATTCACAGGAGTTACAGTCTCACTTGGAATTACTTGGTAAGCTAATGTAGCAAACGTAGCACTAGCATTACTCCTTGTTCTCTTAAAAACAAGTTTGTATTTCCCATCAGAAGGGAAGTTGAACATGTCGTTATCCTAACCTAAAATAACACTACATGCATACAGCAGATAGAGTCACACAGTTTAATGGAGGCGCTACCTCATTATCAGCTGCCGTCCGTCACACTGGGAAACGACTGCACAGCTCAGCACCACTGACTGCGCTCAGCGCGTTCTCAACCAATGAGCATCAGGTGCTGGAACCTACTGTGAAACTCCCATGTTCCCGACCAAGTCATGATAACTGAGTCCTCATTCTCTACACTCAACTTCACAAGAACTTAGTTTGCATCTGTAGTCTGCTGTGACAGTGTGTCGTCTGTGTAAAACACTAACTTCACCAAATAAACTGCCTGATCTGGAACTAACGGGATCTGGATCAGGGATTTGCTTTCACAGTCTGACTCAGTGGATCCACGTCTAAACAGATTTCTGTTTCGACACTGGTCCATTTGTATTCTCCTTGTACATACTCAACTAAATCAAAATAAATATAAAAAAATTGCCCAGTTGATCTGTTGTTGAACTTCTTACGACTGATTGACACAGAGAAACTTTGACACGGAGTCAAGAGGAGACGTTTCTTTGCATTAAAGGGTTTCTAGCCAAAAAAAATTAGGCCACTGTGTTCTTTTGCAATTAAATGATTTTCCTCTGTGTCTTTTTGTTTGTTTGTTTGCTTGCTTGTTTGTTTGTCAGAAGATTTCACAAAAAGTTCTTAAACCAATTTGGGCCACGCTTGGTGGAGGGATGGGTCATGGGACAGGGAGGAGCCTGTTGAATATTGTTGCTAATCTGGTTAAAGGTGGATCCGGGAGGTTTTTATCACACAACATATTTATGATGTTGATCTATGAGTTCGTTCAGTTTGGTGCGGGTCCAGATCATGTTTTTCATCTTGTACATCGAGTTTTTCAACTGGACAAGTTTATTAGACCTCGTTCCTCATTTCAGCACCAGGAACTGTCCAGTGTGACCTGTTAACCCCTTCAGATCACTGTTGCTTATCTGACGGTCGTGGAAACGGGCTCTGATCAAAGTGGGGGGTGATCACATGGTGGGTGTTTAGATCCTGTGACCCGCAGCTCTGAGTCTTCACACTGACCAGGAAGCGTTGATTAGAATTCCTCCTTCACAGAGAGACCCCACTTCCTATCTGCTACTTACTCATTCACTACTTACTCATCTGTTTTGATTCCCGGGAAGTACTGGAGTATGTGTGTGTGTGTGTGTGTGTGTGTGTTGTGTGTGTGTGTGTGTGTGTGTGTGTGTGTGTGTGTTCATGGGGAGCAGAGGGGGCATGTGTATTACAAAAGTCCTCAATTTCACACATGCTTAATCTTAAGTGAGTTTGGCGTGAAGGGATTTGTGGAGGAGTGTGTGTGTGTGTGTGTGTGTGTGTGTTGGGGGGTAAGGTAGGAAATGAGGGAGGACGGGGAGGATTGGTGGTGGGGGGGGTCGGGGGCGCTCCTGCTTAATGGAGTGACAGGAGGAACTTCGGTCTGCTGTCCACCCTGTTTCTTCTTCTTCTACTTTCTCTCTGTCTCTCTTAGTTTTCATCTTTCCACTCTGTGTTTGGAGCGTCCGTTCAGTCCGGCCTCCTCATCAAGGTTGTCGGAGCCAAATCAGTTGAACATGCACCTTTAGTGAACGGGCACGGGGCCAGTGAGGATAAGTCGCAGGTGTTACACTCTACAACACAGCTGTGTGCGTCGCTATCCCTGACTTTATCGCTGAAATGCTGAATTGTTGCATCTTACAGTGACTGTTTTCATCTGAAGTTGAAGTTTTGGTTTTTAATTTTATGTAAGAGTAAAAACAAACAGGTTAGATAAGCTACATTGAAAATACAGGCCTCAGACTCCAACCTTAATGCAACCAAAGCCAGTTTACCTGTGATCACTGCAACTACCTCAAAGGTAACTGCATCAACAAGGTCAGGAAAGAATCTGCTCCTTTGCTGTGGTTGCACTGCACTTTTAAAGAATGGAACAAGTGTGTGTGTGTGTGTGTGTGCGTGTGTGTGTGTGTGTGTGTGTGTGTGTGTGTGTGTTGTGTGTGTGTGTGTGTGTGTGTGTGTGTGTGTGTGTGTGTGTGTGTGTGCGCGTGCTGGTCTGACTGACAGAGACGTAAGGTGGCTGAGGAGTGTGGGAGCAAGAGGAAAGGTCGAGCGGGAGTGTGAGAGAGGAAGTGTTTAGGTAGATCACTAAGCAACCTGATGGACCGGGCTGTGAAGCGTTTCGTGTGGGAATGACCTGAAACACACCATAACCCACCCCACCCACTCACCCACACACACACACACACACACACACACACACACACAGCCCCACCCCACACTCGGTGGACCTCCTCTGCATGTAGAGCGCCAGGATGTGGGGGCTGAGTCCTGGGAATGTTTTGGATGAAAAGATGTTGTTTGTGTGTGTGTGTTTGTGTGTGTGTGTGTGTGTGTGTGTGGGTGTGTCTGCACTATCTGCAATAGTAAAACACATTTCACACTTCTTAAATTGCTGCCACACACACTCTCTCTCTCTCTCTTTCTCTCTCTCTCTGTCTCTCTCATATGAATGTATTGCCTCTTTGTGTTTGTTTTTGGAAGTAGAGAAACTGCCCGTTAGTTTCATCTCTGTTAAGAACATGTCTGTACAAAGTCACTTCTATTAGTTGAAATACAACATTAACTACTTCCCTTCCAGCTGTTCAGTTCTTCTGTAAATTGTGACAAACATGAAAATGTTATGACACTAATTGCGTTTGCATGATTGTTACCGTCATGCTAACAGCTAGCTGGGACCATGGTCCTCTGCCAGAAAGGATGTAGCTTCTGCCCCAAGTGAAGGAGTTTAAGTATCTCAGGGTGTTGTTTGTGAGTGAGGGTAGGATGGTCCCAAGCTTTGGGTCGCAACAGAAACAATGAGATACGAGTGGCTGAAATGAGTTTCCTCCGCAGGGTGTCAGGGCATTTACTCAATAATTGGTTAAAGCAGCATCTTCGTTCTGCATTTCATATTGTCCCAATCTGAAGCGGTCTGAAAGGATCCGCTCAGACCTGCTGATCTCAAACCAGCGGTGGAACCATGTCCCTGTTCTCAGTCTCTCAGAGAACCATGATCAGACTCTGCCTGTGAATTAAATTCAATTAACAAACAATTAACCATATTTGATTAAGGTATTCATGTGTCAGAAAGCACTTCTAACTTTTATTAAGTACTGACCTCAGTGACATAATTTATTCTTTAAATAATGATCTTTTTTTTATTATTATTATTTCCAGATCTGAAAATGATGGTTTTCAAACACTTTCAAGCAATTTGCCCAATATTTTCACTAAATATAACTGACTATGTGGTAATTAAAAGCCCTCTATAATTTAATAATTGCCCTTAATTAAAAAATGTGTTAACCTCATAAATGTCAATTATCACTGAGGGGAGGCTCCTTTAAAAATTTACGGTGGTTTGGGTGGGATCCGGTGGAATCTTCTGTTGTGGGGAGCCCAGTGGAAACATGGCGAGACAACCCTCAGCAGAGCCCTGCACACTCTGACGCCTCTGTCTGGTTAGAAAGCGAGATGCTCAGGTTAAGATAGGGCCCGGCGATAAGATAAGGCAAGTCTTTTCAAAGTGATTTCCCGTACAAGCTATGTGCTGTATTCAATTTAGATGGTAAGATATGCATGAAATAAATTGGATTTGGAGGGTGAAGATAATACATTTCAACATTCGCAGTTGTTATTTTGAGAGCGATTTCCACGCTCGAGATTGGTTCAATTTGTTTATCCTGGCTCTGTGGCTTGTAAAATGACGAGGTGAGAATTTGGATGATGCACTCTGGTTGGTTGGCTGGTTGTGTCCGGACTGATGGTTAAGAGAATATGACTGTGGTGCAGGAGGATTTAATGGTTTTGAAGCAGGACTCAGGAGACCTCTACTACAGCCAATACAGTGTGTGGTGTATTCTCACAACACCACTGTAAAGAGGGAGCTGTTCTTTATGCTATACTGCGTTATTTAAAGGTATATTTCATCATTTTTGTAGTATCTAATAACAGACCCCAATCTATAAATCACAATTAGTGTTTAAAATGTAAAATTAAGATTTTTAAATGAGAGTTTACTATTTAAGTGACACTTACATTTAAAACCGCTATGTGCAATTTTTATATGAATTTAGCATCTTTCAAATCATTTTGATGGCAGAAGTTTTTATATGTAGGAAAACGACAATCCCTGTGAAAACTTCTTCAGTGTGTGTGTGACTGAAATACGGTGGCCCTGAGAGTTCAACGCACTGCAATTAAAGAAAACACATGAAAATAGACAAAACACAAACAAATTCAAAGCAATTTTTAAGTTTTTTTTTTTTACTTAATTCCAAGAGAGAGAGAGGATGATATGGTGCTTCATGGTACACACTTTGCCAGGTGTTAACTCTTCTCTCTATCACATCATTTTCTTCTACTGAAGTTAGCATGCTAACCAGCTAGCCCCCAGGCGTGTCTCATCACTTCCTGATAGCGACTCACTTGACTGCAGAGAGAACCAAGTCTCTTAGGCCTTCAGTCTACATTACAGTGCATTGAATTGGCACAGGCCTTTGTCCAAAGCGACTTACAATAAGTGCATTCATCCGTACTTTCATTAATTAATTTTACTCCAGTCACTTTGCCAATGAACCTTTAAATAAATTCAGGGCACAACAGAATCACATTCGCTCTGAGACTCTCTTCTGTTAAAACACTGTCAATGAAACTCATGCTAGTCACACACCAGGCTCTGATTTGACACTTTGCCATTATTTGATAATCACGGTAGGTGACATCAGTTTTTAAATGAAGTAAAATCACTTAAATACAGTAAATTTAATTGGTGGAACTAAAAAGATAATTTGTCCGTTCACCCAAATCACAAAAACATAAGATAAAAAAAAAGACGCTATCAAAACCGTGCAGGTAGTTTGAGTTTAATGTGCCCTGCTTTGGAAATCAATGTCTGAATCCTGCAGGAGTCTGAGGGAGAAGAACTGAATTTCTTTTGTGCTGCTCAAACATATTTTTTATACAATCATATATGTGAATTTTTGTGGTTCTCTATAATTTTAGATTAGGATTAAAATGTCTGTATTTTTTGCAATACGATACACAACATATTGTCTAATATTTTCTCCTTGTATCAGACCAAATATGATACACACACAATCTCTCACACCCTCTCTTCCATTGCCAGACCTAATGAAGAATTCCAGTTGCCAGGCTGGGCGGGCGACGCTCGGACAGTGGGGATTTTTCATCCTGTAATGTTGGCACGGGTCATTAATTGTGCCTTGCCAAGAGACCAGTGGGCTTGTCATTTGGGTATAGAACCTCTATACATCTCCTAAACTCCACCCCACTCTCTCTCCATCTCACACACACACACACACACACACACACACACACACACACACACACAAACACGTCTCCCTGCTCATCCTCTGGGTGTGTCAGGGTCTGGGTGGTCTGGACGCCCACCCATGCATCGTGCAGAATGGACTGACCCACTTACTGCCACTAACTGATGACCCATCCTCCAGGGTTTAGACGTTCATGCTAGCTGACGTGTTCGTGGACAGGACTTGTGTTTGACTGTGAGGACCAAACCTTTATCTGTGTGGTTTGTTTCTATTTGAGTACATCTGGTAAATTCATAATGACTATTACTTTAATGAGTAATTTTAAACACATCATTAGCAACTCATAGGCCAAGTCCAACTACAACTCGCCAAATGCAGTTTTTATTTTGCTTTTATTACATATAGTGCAAGGGCGTAGGTGTACATATGGACGGTAGGGACGTTCCCTACCAATAGTTTGGGAGGACAGTATTGTCTTTCACACCATGTTTTGAATTAAATCATATTAGATCCAAGAGGCTACGTCTCCAAGACAACTGATTTAGGCATGCTACAGTTTTATTGACTGAAGGGGCGGGGGCTAGATGAAGGCTCTGGTCATGTGAGAATATTACAGTGGTAGCTGGTGTCAACAGAAAAATGTCAACTGATATTAATCAAGCATGTTAGCTAGCGTTAACTAGATAGCTAACCCTGGCTTCTGTCTTCTGTAAGCTGGCAGTCAGGTTGCAAGCAAGAGTAAACATAAAATGCTGAATATATCAAAGTGTAAGTTTAATTTCTGTTGATAAATCTAATGAAAATGTCACAATGAATACTAAGGCTTTTTTTATACCTTACTATACTATGACGTTTTTTTTTTACATTTTTATACCTTCCTGTTATGTGTTTTTATGCCTTAGTATGTAGTATAGTATGGCATAAAACGTCATATTATAGTAAGGGATAAAAAGTCATAAAAACGAAATAGTATAGTTAGGCATAAAAAGTCAAAGTATAGTAAGGCAAAAAAAATGCTAAAAAACGTCATAGTATAGTATGGCATAAAACGTCAAGAATACATCATAGTATTTTAAGCAATAAACCTCATAAAAACGTCATAGTATGGTCAGGCATCAAACAAGATAGTACAGAAGGGCATAAAAATGCCAAAAAACATCTCAGTATTGTATGGCTGAAAAATGCTAAAAAACGTCATAGTATAGTATGGCATAAAATGTCAAAAATACATCATAGTATATTAAGGCATAAAAGGTCATAAAAACGTCTCAGTATGGTCAGGCATCAAACGAGACAGTACAGAAAGGCATAAAAATGCCAAAAAACATCTAAGTATTGTATGGCTGAAAAATGCTAAAAAACGTCATAGTATAGTATGGCATAAAATGTCAAAAATACATAATAGTATAATAAGGCATAAAAGGTCATAAAAACGTCTCAGTATGGTCAGGCATCAAAAGTCATAGTATCGTAAGGCATAAAAAGTCATATTATAGTAAGTCATAAAAAGTCATAAAAACGACATAGTAAAGTAAGACATAAAAAGTCATAAAAACGTCATAGTATAGTAAGGCAAAAAAAGTCATAGTATAGTAAGGCATAAGAAGTCATATTTTAGTAAGTCATAAAAAGTCATAAAAATGACATAGTATAGTAAACCTTAAAAATGTCATAGTATAGTATGGCATAAAACGTCAAAAATACATCATAGTATTTTAAGCAATAAAACCTCATAAAAATGCCATAATATGGTCAGGCAATAAACAAGATAGTACAGAAAGGTATAAAAATGCCAAAAAACATCTGAGTATTGTGGGGCTGAAAAATGCTAAAAAAAACGTCATAGTATAGTATGGCATAAAACGTCAAGAATACATCATAGTATTTTAAGCAATAAAACCTCATAAAAACGTCATAGTATGGTCAGGCATCAAACAAGATAGTACAGAAGGGCATAAAAATGCCAAAAAACATCTCAGTATTGTATGGCTGAAAAATGCTAAAAAAACGTCATAGTATAGTATGGCATAAAATGTCAAAAATACATCATAGTATATTAAGGCATAAAAGGTCATAAAAACGTCTCAGTATGGTCAGGCATCAAACGAGACAGTACAGAAAGGCATAAAAATGCCAAAAAACATCTGAGTATTGTGGGGCTGAAAAATGCTAAAAAACGTCATAGTATAGTATGGCATAAAATGTCAAAAATACATCATGGTATATTAAGGCATAAAAGGTCATAAAAACGTCATAGTATGGTCAGGCATCAAACGAGATAGTACAGAAAGGCATAAAAATGCCAAAAAACATCTAAGTATTGTATGGCTGAAAAATGCTAAAAAACGTCATAGTATAGTATGGCATAAAATGTCAAAAATACATAATAGTATAATAAGGCATAAAAGGTCATAAAAACGTCATAGTATAGTAAGGCATAAAAAGTCAAAGTATAGTAAGGCATAAAAAGTCATATTATAGTAAGTCATAAAAAGTCATAAAAACGTCATAGTATAGTAAGGCAAAAAAAGTCATAGTATAGTAAGGCATAAGAAGTCATATTTTAGTAAGTCATAAAAAGTCATAAAAACGACATAGTAAAGTAAGACATAAAAAGTCATAAAAACGTCATAGTATAGTAAGGCATAAGAAATCATATTTTAGTAAGTCATAAAAAGTCATAAAAACGACATAGTATAGTAAGGCGTTAAAAGTCATAAAATCGACAGAGTATCATAAGGCATAAAAAGTCATGAAAACGTCATAGTATAGTAAGGCATAAAAAGTCATATTATAGTAAGGAATAAAAAGTCATAAAAACGACATAGTATAGTAAGGCATAAAAAGTTATAAAAACGACATAGTATAGTTAGGCAAAAAAAGTCATAAAAACGACATAGTATCGTAAAGCTTTAAAATGTCATAGTATCATAAGGCATAAAAAGTCATAGTATAGTAAGGCAAAAAAAGTCATAGTATAGTATGGCATAAAATGTCAAAAATACATCATAGTATATTAAGGCATAAAAGGTCATAAAAACGTCTCAGTATGGTCAGGCATCAAACGAAATAGTACAGAAAGGCATAAAAATGCCAAAAAATATCTAAGTATTGTATGGTTGAAAAATGCTAAAAAAACGTCATAGTATAGTATGGCATAAAACGTCAAAAATACATCATAGTATTTTAAGCAATAAAACCTCATAAAAACGTCATAGTATGGTCAGGCATCAAACAAGATAGTACAGAAGGGCATAAAAATGCCAAAAAACATCTCAGTATTGTAGAGCTGAAAAATGCTAAAAAAAAACGTCATAGTATAGTATGGCATAAAACGTCAAAAATACATCATAGTATTTTAAGCAATAAAACCTTATAAAATGCCATAATATGGTCAGGCATCAAACAAGATAGTACAGAAAGGTATAAAAATGCCAAAATACATCTGAGTATTGTGGGGCTGAAAAATGCTAAAAAAAAACGTCATAGTATAGTATGGCATAAAACGTCAAAAATACATCATAGTATTTTAAGCAATAAAACCTTATAAAAATGCCATAATATGGTCAGGCATCAAACAAGATAGTACAGAAAGGTATAAAAATGCCAAAATACATCTGAGTATTGTGGGGCTGAAAAATGCTAAAAAAAAAGGTCATAGTATAGTATGGTATAAAATGTCAAAAATACATCATAGTATAATAAGGCATAAAAGGTCATAAAAACGTCTCAGTATGGTCAGGCATCAAGCGACATAGTATCGTAAGGCATAAAAAGTCATATTATATTAAGTCATAAAAAGTCATAAAAACGTCTCAGTATGGTCAGGCATCAAACGAGATGGTACAGTAAGTCATAAAAATGCCAAAAAACATTCGGGCGTCATGTAGTGTAGTGGTCTAAGCAGGTGCCCCATGTGTAGAGGCTACAGTCCTTGCTGCAGCTGGCCCCGGTTCGAATCCCACATATGACGGCCTTTCGCTGCATGTCATTCCTTCCCGTTTCTTGTCTCTCTCCACTATACTATCGAATAAAGGCATAAAAAGCCCAAAAAAATATATAAAAAAAAAAAAAAAAAAAAAAAAATGCCAAAAATATATCTAAGTATTGTAGGGCTGAAAAATGCTAAAAAACGTCATAGTATAGTATGGCATAAAACGTCAAAAATACATCATAGTATTTTAAGCAATAAAACCTCATAAAAACGTCTCAGTATGGTCAGGCATCAAACGAAATAGTACAGAAAGGCATAAAAATGCCAAAAAATATCTAAGTATTGTAGGGCATAAAAATGCTAAAAAAACGTCATAGTATAGTATGGCATAAAACGTCAAAAATACATCATAGTATTTTAAGCAATAAAACCTCATAAAAATGCCATAATATGGTCAGGCATCAAACAAGATAGTACAGAAGGGCATAAAAATGCCAAAAAATATCTAAGTATTGTAGGGCTGAAAAATGCTAAAAAAACGTCATAGTATAGTATGGCATAAAACGTCAAAAATACATCATAGTATTTTAAGCAATAAAACCTCATAAAAATGCCATAATATGGTCAGGCAATAAACAAGATAGTACAGAAAGGTATAAAAATGCCAAAAAACATCTGAGTATTGTGGGGCTGAAAAATGCTAAAAAAACGTCATAGTATAGTATGGCATAAAACGTCAAGAATACATCATAGTATTTTAAGCAATAAACCTCATAAAAACGTCATAGTATGGTCAGGCATCAAACAAGATAGTACAGAAGGGCATAAAAATGCCAAAAAACATCTCAGTATTGTATGGCTGAAAAATGCTAAAAAACGTCATAGTATAGTATGGCATAAAACGTCAAAAATACATCATAGTATTTTAAGCAATAAAACCTCATAAAAACGTCTCAGTATGGTCAGGCATCAAACGAAATAGTACAGAAAGGCATAAAAATGCCAAAAAATATCTAAGTATTGTAGGGCATAAAAATGCTAAAAAAACGTCATAGTATAGTATGGCATAAAACGTCAAAAATACATCATAGTATTTTAAGCAATAAAACCTCATAAAAATGCCATAATATGGTCAGGCATCAAACAAGATAGTACAGAAAGGCATAAAAATGCCAAAAAATATCTAAGTATTGTAGGGCATAAAAATGCTAAAAAAAACGTCATAGTATAGTATTGTATAAAATGTCAAAAAAACATCATAGTATATTAAGGCATAAAAGGTCATAAAAATGTCATAGTATGGTCAGGCATCAAATGAGAATTACAGAAAGGCATAATAATGCCAAAAAACATCTAAGTATTGTATGGCTGAAAAATGCTAAAAAAACGTCATAGTATAGTATGGCATAAAATGTCAAAAATACATAATAGTATAATAAGGCATAAAAGGTCATAAAAACGTCTCAGTATGGTCAGGCATCAAACGACATAGTATTGTAAGGCATAAAAAGTCATATTATAGTAAGTCATAAAAAGTCATAAAAACGACATAGTATAGTAAGGCATAAAAAGTTATAAAAACGACATAGTATAGTTAGGCATAAAAAGTCATAGTATAGTAAGGCAAAAAAAGTCATAAAAACGACATAGTATCGTAAAGCTTTAAAATGTCATAGTATCATAAGGCATAAAAAGTCATAGTATAGTAAGGCAAAAAAAGTCATAGTATAGTATGGCATAAAATGTCAAAAATACATCATAGTATATTAAGGCATAAAAGGTCATAAAAACGTCTCAGTATGGTCAGGCATCAAACGAAATAGTACAGAAAGGCATAAAAATGCCAAAAAATATCTAAGTATTGTATGGTTGAAAAATGCTAAAAGAACGTCTTAGTATAGTATGGCATAAAACGTCAAAAATACATCATAGTATTTTAAGCAATAAAACCTCATAAAAACGTCATAGTATGGTCAGGCATCAAACAAGATAGTACAGAAAGGCATAAAAATGCCAAAAAACATCTCAGTATTGTAGAGCTGAAAAATGCTAAAAAAAAACGTCATAGTATAGTATGGCATAAAACGTCAAAAATACATCATAGTATTTTAAGCAATAAAACCTTATAAAAATGCCATAATATGGTCAGGCATCAAACAAGATAGTACAGAAAGGTATAAAAATGCCAAAATACATCTGAGTATTGTGGGGCTGAAAAATGCTAAAAAAAAAAGGTCATAGTATAGTATGGTATAAAATGTCAAAAATACATCATAGTATAATAAGGCATAAAAGGTCATAAAAACGTCTCAGTATGGTCAGGCATCAAGCGACATAGTATCGTAAGGCATAAAAAGTCATATTATAGTAAGTCATAAAAAGTCATAAAAACGTCTCAGTATGGTCAGGCATCAAACGAGATGGTACAGTAAGCCATAAAAATGCCAAAAAAACATTCGGGCGTCATGTAGTGTAGTGGTCTAAGCAGGTGCCCCATGTGTAGAGGCTACAGTCCTTGCTGCAGCTGGCCCCGGTTCGAATCCCACATACGACGGCCTTTCGCTGCATGTCATTCCTTCCCGTTTCTTGTCTCTCTCCACTATACTATCGAATAAAGGCATAAAAAGCCCAAAAAAATATATAAAAAAAAAAAAAAAAAAAAAAAATGCCAAAAATATATCTAAGTATTGTAGGGCTGAAAAATGCTAAAAAACGTCATAGTATAGTATGGCATAAAACGTCAAAAATACATCATAGTATTTTAAGCAATAAAACCTCATAAAAACGTCTCAGTATGGTCAGGCATCAAACGAAATAGTACAGAAAGGCATAAAAATGCCAAAAAATATCTAAGTATTGTAGGGCATAAAAATGCTAAAAAAACGTCATAGTATAGTATGGTATAAAACGTCAAAAATACATCATAGTATTTTAAGCAATAAAACCTCATAAAAATGCCATAATATGGTCAGGCATCAAACAAGATAGTACAGAAGGGCATAAAAATGCCAAAAAATATCTAAGTATTGTAGGGCATAAAAATGCTAAAAAAACGTCATAGTATAGTATGGCATAAAACGTCAAAAATACATCATAGTATTTTAAGCAATAAAACCTCATAAAAATGCCATAATATGGTCAGGCAATAAACAAGATAGTACAGAAAGGCATAAAAATGCCAAAAAACATCTAAGTATTGTATGGCTGAAAAATGCTAAAAAAACGTCATAGTATAGTATGGCATAAAATGTCAAAAATACATCATAGTATAATAAGGCATAAAAGGTCATAAAAACGTCTCAGTATGGTCAGGCATCAAACGACATAGTATTGTAAGGCATAAAAAGTCATATTAAAGTAAGTCATAAAAAGTCATAAAAACGACATAGTATAGTAAGGCATGAAAAGTTATAAAAACGACATAGTATAGTTAGGCATAAAAAGTCATAGTATAGTAAGGCAAAAAAAGTCATAAAAACGACATAGTATCGTAAAGCTTTAAAATGTCATAGTATCATAAGGCATAAAAAGTCATAGTATAATAAGGCAAAAAAAGTCATAGTATAGTATGGCATAAAATGTCAAAAATACATCATAGTATATTAAGGCATAAAAGGTCATAAAAACGTCTCAGTATGGTCAGGCATCAAACGACATAGTATAGTAAGGCAAAAAAAGTCATAAAAATGCCAAAAAATATCTAAGTATTGTATGGTTGAAAAATGCTAAAAAAACGTCTTAGTATAGTATGGCATAAAACGTCAAAAATACATCATAGTATTTTAAGCAATAAAACCTCATAAAAACGTCTCAGTATGGTCAGGCATCAAACAAGATAGTACAGAAAGGCATAAAAATGCCAAAAAACATCTCAGTATTGTAGAGCTGAAAAATGCTAAAAAAAACGTCATAGTATAGTATGGCATAAAACGTCAAAAATACATCATAGTATTTTAAGCAATAAAACCTTATAAAAATGCCATAATATGGTCAGGCATCAAACAAGATAGTACAGAAGGGCATAAAAATGCCAAAAAATATCTAAGTATTGTAGGGCATAAAAATGCTAAAAAAACGTCATAGTATAGTATGGCATAAAACGTCAAAAATACATCATAGTATTTTAAGCAATAAAACCTCATAAAAATGCCATAATATGGTCAGGCATCAAACAAGATAGTACAGAAAGGCATAAAAATGCCAAAAAACATCTAAGTATTGTATGGCTGAAAAATGCTAAAAAAACGTCATAGTATAGTATGGCATAAAATGTCAAAAATACATCATAGTATAATAAGGCATAAAAGGTCATAAAAACGTCTCAGTATGGTCAGGCATCAAACGACATAGTATTGTAAGGCATAAAAAGTCATATTAAAGTAAGTCATAAAAAGTCATAAAAACGACATAGTATAGTAAGGCATGAAAAGTTATAAAAACGACATAGTATAGTTAGGCATAAAAAGTCATAGTATAGTAAGGCAAAAAAAGTCATAAAAACGACATAGTATCGTAAAGCTTTAAAATGTCATAGTATCATAAGGCATAAAAAGTCATAGTATAATAAGGCAAAAAAAGTCATAGTATAGTATGGCATAAAATGTCAAAAATACATCATAGTATATTAAGGCATAAAAGGTCATAAAAACGTCTCAGTATGGTCAGGCATCAAACGAAATAGTACAGAAAGGCATAAAAATGCCAAAAAATATCTAAGTATTGTATGGTTGAAAAATGCTAAAAAAACGTCTTAGTATAGTATGGCATAAAACGTCAAAAATACATCATAGTATTTTAAGCAATAAAACCTCATAAAAACGTCATAGTATGGTCAGGCATCAAACAAGATAGTACAGAAAGGCATAAAAATGCCAAAAAACATCTCAGTATTGTAGAGCTGAAAAATGCTAAAAAAAAACGTCATAGTATAGTATGGCATAAAACGTCAAAAATACATCATAGTATTTTAAGCAATAAAACCTTATAAAAATGCCATAATATGGTCAGGCATCAAACAAGATAGTACAGAAGGGCATAAAAATGCCAAAAAATATCTAAGTATTGTAGGGCATAAAAATGCTAAAAAAACGTCATAGTATAGTATGGCATAAAACGTCAAAAAAACATCATAGTATTTTAAGCAATAAAACCTCATAAAAATGCCATAATATGGTCAGGCATCAAACAAGATAGTACAGAAAGGCATAAAAATGCCAAAAAACATCTAAGTATTGTATGGCTGAAAAATGCTAAAAAAACGTCATAGTATAGTATGGCATAAAATGTCAAAAATACATCATAGTATAATAAGGCATAAAAGGTCATAAAAACGTCTCAGTATGGTCAGGCATCAAACGACATAGTATTGTAAGGCATAAAAAGTCATATTAAAGTAAGTCATAAAAAGTCATAAAAACGACATAGTATAGTAAGGCATGAAAAGTTATAAAAACGACATAGTATAGTTAGGCATAAAAAGTCATAGTATAGTAAGGCAAAAAAAGTCATAAAAACGACATAGTATCGTAAAGCTTTAAAATGTCATAGTATCATAAGGCATAAAAAGTCATAGTATAATAAGGCAAAAAAAGTCATAGTATAGTATGGCATAAAATGTCAAAAATACATCATAGTATATTAAGGCATAAAAGGTCATAAAAACGTCTCAGTATGGTCAGGCATCAAACGAAATAGTACAGAAAGGCATAAAAATGCCAAAAAATATCTAAGTATTGTATGGTTGAAAAATGCTAAAAAAACGTCTTAGTATAGTATGGCATAAAACGTCAAAAATACATCATAGTATTTTAAGCAATAAAACCTCATAAAAACGTCATAGTA
>NC_079367.1:3125133-3147633 GCF_021018895.1 Seriola aureovittata | reverse complement strand
AGATAGTACAGAAAGGTGTAAAAATGCCAAAAAACATCTGAGTATTGTGGGGCTGAAAAATGCTAAAAAACGTCATAGTATAGTATGGTATAAAATGTCAAAAAAACATCATAGTATATTAAGGCATAAAAGGTCATAAAAACGTCTCAGTATGGTCAGGCATCAAACGAAATAGTACAGAAAGGCATAAAAATGCCAAAATATATCTAAGTATTGTAGGGCTGAAAAATGCTAAAAAACGTCATAGTATAGTATGGCATAAAACGTCAAAAATACATCATAGTATTTTAAGCAATAAAACCTCATAAAAATGCCATAATATGGTCAGGCATCAAACAAGATAGTACAGAAGGGCATAAAAATGCCAAAAAATATCTCAGTATTGTAGGGCATAAAAATGCTAAAAAAAAACGTCATAGTATAGTATGGCATAAAACGTCAAAAATACATCATAGTATTTTAAGCAATAAAACCTCATAAAAATGCCATAATATGGTCAGGCAATAAACAAGATAGTACAGAAAGGTATAAAAATGCCAAAAAACATCTGAGTATTGTGGGGCTGAAAAATGCTAAAAAACGTCATGGTATAGTATGGTATAAAATGTCAAAAAAACATCATAGTATATTAAGGCATAAAACCTCATAAAAACGTCATAGTATGGTCAGGCATCAAACGACATAGTATCGTAAGGCATAAAAAGTCATATTATACTAAGTCATAAAAAGTCATAAAAACGACATAGTAAAGTAAGACATAAAAAGTCATAAAAACGTCATAGTATAGTAAGGCATAAGAAATCATATTTTAGTAAGTCATAAAAAGTCATAAAAACGACATAGTATAGTAAGAGATAAAAAGTCATAAAAACATCATAGTATAGTAAACCTTAAAAATGTCATAGTATAGTAAGGCGTTAAAAGTCATAAAATCGACAGAGTATCATAAGGCATAAAAAGTCATGAAAACGTCATAGTATAGTAAGGCATAAAAAGTCATATTATAGTAAGGAATAAAAAGTCATAAAAACGGCATAGTAAAAAAAAAATGCTAAAAAAACGTCATAGTATAGTATGGCATAAAACGTCAAAAATACATCATAGTATTTTAAGCAATAAAACCTCATAAAAACGTCATAGTATGGTCAGGCATCAAACGAGATAGTACAGAAGGGAATAAAAATGCCAAAAAACATCTCAGTATTGTAGGGCTGAAAAATGCTAAAAAAAAACGTCATAGTATAGTATGGCATAAAATGTCAAAAATACATCATAGTATAATAAGGCATAAAACCTCATAAAAACGTCTCAGTATGGCCAGGCATCAAACGAGATAGTACAGAAAGGCATAAAAATGCCAAAAAACATCTGAGTATTGTGGGGCTGAAAAATGCTAAAAAAAAACGTCATAGTATAGTATGGTATAAAATGTCAAAAAAACATCATAGTATATTAAGGCATAAAAGGTCATAAAAACGTTTCAGTATGGTCAGGCATCAAACGAGATAGTACAGAAAGGCATAAAAATGCCAAAAAACATCTAAGTATTGTATGGTTGAAAAATGCTAAAAAAAAAACGTCATAGTATAATAAGGCATAAAAAGTCATAGTATAGTAAGGCATAAAAAAATCATATTATAGTAAGTCATAAAAAGTCATAAAAACAACATAGTATAGTAAGGCATAAAAAGTCATAGTAAGGCATTAAAAGTCATAAAAAGTCATAATATAGTAAGGTTTAAAAACAACATAGTATAGTAAGGCATAAAAAGTAAAAACAAAAAAACATCACAGTATATTAAGGCTTAAAAATGTCAAAAAAAAATGTCATAGTATAATAAGGCATAAAAACGTTGAAAAATGTCATCGTATAGTAAAGCATGAAAACATCACAATATAGTAAGGCATAAAAACATCCAAAAACTTCATAGTATAGTAAATCATAAAAACAATTTATTAGTAAGGCAAAAAATTGTCAAACAATGTCATAGTACAGTAAGGCATTAAAACATTAAATATTAGTAAGGCATTAAATCATCAAGGTATGTCATAGTATATTAAGACTTGCTAACATCATAGTATGATAAGGCCTAAATACGTCAAAAAATATCATAGTATAGTGAAGCATAGAAACATCATAGTATAGTAAGGCATTCAAACATCAAAAAACTTCATAGTATAGTACAGCATAAAAACAATTTATTAGTAAGGCAAAAAATCGTCATACAATGTCATAGTATACTAAGGCATTAAAACATCATATATTAGTAAGGCATTAAATTATCAAGAAATGTCATAGTATAGTAAGACTTAACATCATAGTATGATAAGGCATAAATATGTCAAAAAACGTCATAATTTAGTAAGGCATAAAAACATCAAAAAACATCATAGTATAGTAGGGCAAAAAAACATTAAAAAACATCATAGTATAGTAAGTCATAAAAACATCAATAAACATCATAATATAATAAGGCATAACAACGTCAAAAAACATGATACTATAGTAAGACATAAAAATTTGAAAAAACGTCATAGTATAGTAAGGCAGAAAAATGTCACAAAAATGTCATAGTATAATAAGGCATAAAAACATCAAAAAACATCATAGTAAAGTAAGGCAAAAAAACATCAAAAAACGACATAATGTAATAAAGCATAAACACGTCAAAAAACATCATAGTATTGTAAGGCATAAAATCATCAAAAAAACCGTCAGAATATAGTAAGGCATAAAAATGTCAAAAAAAAACGTCGTAGTATAGTAAGGCATAAAAACATCAAAAAACATCATAGTATAGTAAGGCATTCAAACATCAAAAAACGTCATAGTGTAGTAAGGCATTAAATGATCAAAAAATATCATAGTATAGTAAAGCATAAAAACAATTTTTTTAGTAAGGCAAAAAATCGTCAAAACAAAGTCACAGTAAAGTAAGGCATTATAACATCATATATTAGTAAGGCATTAAATCATCAAGAAATGTCATAGTATATTAAGACTTAATAACATCACAGTATGATAAGGCATAAATACGTCAAAAAATGTCATAGTATAGTAAGGCATGAAAACATCGAAAAACATCATAGTATAGTAAGGCATAAAAACTTTTAAAAAATGTGATAGTTTAGTACAGCAAAAAAAATCTACAACTAGAGATGTTTGAATTCATTTTGAAACTTATTTGACACATTGTTTGTAAACCTGTTTACAGTACTTTATTGTTCTGCATTTTGATTTATTTAATGCAATATTTCTCTCATTATTCATTGATTATTACAGATGCTTGATTACTAGATGCAATCCACTAGATCACTACATTTTAATACCAGGAAGTTCTTCTTGAGCTGATATGGTGATAATTCTCTATTGCTTTTTTATTTGCATTTCCTCATTCCTGTACATAGTTTGTCAGACTGATGACAAATTAATTAATGAATTAATTAATTAGTAACTTAATTGTGATACTTTGGACTGTATTTGATTGATATATATTTACCAGCATTTTATCTATTTATAATTTTCATATACTCTGTTTTTCTTTATCAAACATTGTCATATTCACATCTGTACTAACTACATGATATCGCTCTCTTTTTCACACACACTCACACACACACACACACACACACACACACACATATATATATATATATATATATATATATGTATATGTACATGCACACACATAGAAACAACAACTTTTGAGCATAATGCTGCTTATTTCACAGGCTCATAAATGGCCAGAACAGCGCAGTAGGTATGTGTGTATGACAGAGCTAAAACGCTAAAACTGCTTTTTACACATTCTGGCATCAATACTGACAGCTTATCGCTACCTCACAGCGTGCCCCAAACAAAGCCTGTATTTGTCTCTTTTCTGAGGGCAGAAAGAATTCCCAAATAAAAGAAATGGGCTCTTAGTTTCTTCGGCATTAGGGAGGAGGACAAAGAAAGCAAGCGAGACAATCAGCGGAGACTGCGATGAACAATTTCAGCTTTATTTATTGGTTTTTGGGATTTCCACGGCTAATGTGCTGTGAAATGCAGCAATGGACATGGAGATAATTTCCTGAACAAAACCTAGAGTAATTAGTGTGTGGCCAGATTCTGGAGAGCATCCCCTGGTAGAACTCCACTGGCTCCGGTTCAGCGCTGGCACACGAACAGGAGCCAGAGCACCAGCTGCTTTTATGCAACCCTCCTCTCCTTTAAGATCTTGCTTCATCTCCACATCGTCCTCACCCCTCCTTCTCCTGGTCATTTCCTTTTGTCTCGTCCCAGTCACAGTGAGTGACATCTGCCAACTTGTTGGTAACAAATGAGTGAGCTGAATGTAGGATTTAATTTGCAAATAATATGCTGCATGCCTGAAGGCTGACAGCACTGTTTCACCACCATGAAATCATTCGGTGGTGAAGACTGGGCTGGAGAGACTCATAATCAAATGCTTAAACCTGACATTAAATAGTCAGTTCACCCAAATTCTGAAAAAAAAACATTTTACTAATTTACTTCTGGTTGGGTCCGAACATGCAGATAGTTTTACTTTTACTCATTTGAAGATGTTTGTCTCTGAGATTCCTTCCGCTGTTCCGGTGTAATGGAGATGAATCAAATGTTTGCAAATTACATTTCTATAAGCAGCGTCCCTGTTGCTGAGGATGAATCACAGACCGCACTGTAAGTAGTTTGCATGGGGACTATTTCTTCTGAAATTACAAATTATACCAGAAAAAGACCACTTGTAATGACAGGAATGCTCTACAGAGCATTTTAGCGTCTTTAAGCTTATTTATTTTGGTTTTAAGGCCCAGAAATGTGCTGTTTTGGTTGAGTATCACCGTTCTCATCAGTCAGGAGGCAGCTGCGTACTAAAACTGTGATAGTGCACATACCTGCCCAGTACAGCAGACAAACAATTAGCAACCAGCTGGTGAATATTGTGGAGCTATTAACAGCTAAAGAGTCTGTTATTTTTCTCAGGAGCTGGTGGAGACCAAAAATACATCTCTAAATGAACTCATGTGTTGCCGGTTAGATCTGTACAGAGGCTTCGCATGTTAATATTACAGTCTGATAATTGTTTTTGTTTATAGCTTGTTTCACTTTCCATAAATGGCCCAAATAACACAATTAATGCAGCTTTAAACAAAGTGTTTCATTTTCTTACACTTACATTTCACTCTTAGTGCCAAAAGCTACAGTATGTAACTTTCTGTAACCCAGACTCATTGAACAGCCTGGCAGCAGTGCAGAGGTAATATCTTCTAAAGTTTCTGAGTGAGCCTTGTCCTTCTAACCAAGACTGTCAGTCACCGTCATTGACTCTCGTACTGAAGCTCCCAGCTAGCATTAGCTGCTTGCAATTGGTAGTTTCATCCCAACATGACATAAGAAACAATGAAATAGAAAATCTTTTTGTTATGTTTATTCCAGTTAATTCCAGTTTTGTTTTGTTTTTTTGTCCTTTTTATTTCTATTGTTTATAATAATATTAAACTCACCTGATGAGATGGATGACTTATGACCATAAGTTTAGGTCTTAATGTAATTATTAATGAGGCTAAACTGACGATTTGTTTAAACTTGATTGTGCGACGGCTCGTGTTGTTGTTCAACATAAAGACAAAAACATTTTAAAAAAACTAATTATCCTTTGAAAGTAGTTGTTCCATCGGGTATGTTTCAATGGTGTCACTGCTAATGGATCAGATGGCAGTCTGTATATTTTACTGTTTGGTTGTTTGGGGGAGGGGGCAGTGTAAAACAGGACGGGGGGGGGGGGGGTCTCAATGAACATCTGCAAACTGCCTCGGTGGAGGCCAACTCTCCTCTTCCTCCTCGAGCTCTCCGTCCCTACTGTGGCCAATTAAGTGAATTTCAGCAAAAGATCATTTTATTAGTATTTGCCCACAGCCGCTGAACACAGCGATAAATTCTTCCTTCGAGCACTCTGGAAAACAAATTGGCACATTAACTGGTGAACGACGAGAAGAGGCTCTCCTGCCCATGCCTCCGGGGCTGGCCGGGGGATTTGCGAGTGTGCCGATTCAGAGGCAATCTCTCTGCTTTATCATTCAGCATGACAGTATGGGGCTGGAGTGCAGGACTCAGATGGGGGCGACCGATGCCAGATGTCAGCCATTAGCTCTTTCTCTCTGTCTCTCCTCTCTCTACATGCACAAATACATACACACGCCCTCCAACATTGACTCCCTCTGTTCCCTTTGGCAAGCCCAAGCTGTTTGCTTTTGTGGCCTGACGAGCCCTCTCTATTTATCTGTTATTACATTGGAATTGTCAGATCCAAAAACCAAGAGGGAACCTGTGGTGTGTGCCAGCGCTGTTGGCTGAAGGTCAGTGTCTACTGCCGCTCTTCTCCTCTTTGACCCCCCCTTTCATTCACACTCACTCCCTCTATTGATCAACTTCTCTCTTACGCGAGGAAACCACACAGCCTGTGTGTATATACTGTGTGTGTGCGTGTGTGTGTGTGTGTGTGTGTGTGTATATGCACCATATTCCAGCTCCATTTGCATTAGCAGATAACTCCGTTTTTTTGCCGCCCACCATCCTGCCTGGCTACATGCCTCCCTTCTCCACCACTGCATCAGAGGGGCTTTCAGCAGTGCTAATGAGGATTAGCATGTTTGTGTTGTTTATATGTGTGTCACCCTAATCCTTTTAGCAATAAGCTGTTTTGCAGGAAGTAGGAGTAATTTATGCATGGCACATGTTTCACTGGATTGTACATTGGCAGGATGGACATTACACACAGGCTGGTGCAAGTATGTTATTTGGCAATTATAAAATCCCATCAGTTAATAAGCCACAACATGCAAATAAATATCACAAGTGTATCAGTGACTGATACCACAGGTGGTCTCTGTGTGGTGGAACCAGAGACGTGACGCTTTGGCACCAAACGTGGAGGCAACGTTTAGGAAAAATGACTCTGCTGTTCTCTGGCCTCGCTCCTCAAACCAGACACTTGTTGTGGGACGTCGTTGGTCAGGACAGGACGGTGCGTTGACGGAGCGTTGCAGTTCCCTCCGTCAGCTTTGTCAGTGTATGATAACACTGTCCTCCTAACTGCTGAAGCATCACCGCATTGCTACAAATACGTATCTACAAAGTCCTCTTCCAACCGCCTGATACGACCCACAGGGGTGTTTCCTGAAATAGCTCGGTTGTCATGGTTACAATAATAAACACAGCAGACTGTACCGAGTGCAGCGTACCTTCCTTCATCGCCATGGTTACTATAATAACAGTCGCGGCTCGGTTAGGTTCAGGAAAAGATCGTGATTTGAGTTAAAATAAGTACTTCCTCAACATTAGTCGATCTTTGTTGTCGTGGTTACAATGATAACAATGTGGTTAACGGTTGTCGAACAGTCACACATAATAGGAACAACATTAACTGCTAAAGTCCTGTGTTCTGTTGGCCCATCCATGCACCACCTCCTCCTCCTCCTGACGTAGAGTCTGTCTCTCTTTAAACTACGTCACCGACACGTCTAATGACCAAGTTCTGTTCCAAAACAAATGTCTGTTCAGCTTCGCCACAATGAGAGAAGCAGACATGATGAGGCAGCTTCGCAGGTTGCAGCCTCACTTTGTCACTTTGGTGGAGGAGAAGGCTGCAGTTGTTATTAATAGTCTTCCTCAGTGCAGTTTTAACTGGACTGAAACCCTGGAAGACGCCGAGGTACTGAACCCAGCTCTGCAGGCCAGTCAGTGAGGCCTGGTGGTCGCTGGGGGAGAGATGCCAGGCCTGGGCTGTGGGCCCTTACGGTGTCAAGCCCTGTCAGTCAGAGCATGCTGCTGCTCCCGGGGCTTTCATCCTCTCCACAACCCCGGCCGACCCCTCCTTCAGTCCCCACAGGCCCATCAAAGGCTGATTTTCCACGCCAGCGGGCCAGTCGGGGAGGCTCACAGCCAGGGACAGGTGGGAGGCAGGGGAGGGCCGAGGAGGCCGGTGAGCCAGCATCTGAGCCCGGGGAGGGTGCTTGGCCCCGGCCAGCAACTGAACTGAAAATAGTTCTGCCCCTGACTTACTAGGAGTGGAGGTGCAACCGCACACATGCACACAGTTGGAGAATTTACCTTGCACCAACAAACACATACACCACCAGGCCATTAGATTTTTATGGGATCTATTCATTGATGTTATGGCACTCCTGCATCAATAAAACATTAAAAAATGTTGAGGCGACACACTTCATGAATCAGTTTAACAACATGCTATTTTGGCAACTGCAGTGGACATAACTCTGTATGGGTTTTATAGACATATACTGTACACAGTACACCGCAGTAAACCCAGAGCCACATCCGGACAGACACAGGCACATAACTCCAGTCGATCTGCGATCTGCTTTTGTTTCCGTCTGTCTGAGGAAAAAAAAAAAAACAGTGTCCATCCTCCACAAAGGGTTAAATCAGTATCACACCGGTGAGGCCACTCAAGCCATCGAACCCATTTTCCTGGCGGTCTCCCAGTCCCCCGTCCTTTTTAGATTTTAAACTTCCCCTGCCACCTTCCATTTTATGCCGGTGTAAATGAGTTCCCCCACAAAATCTATAGTGCGTCTTTAAAAAGCGATAACTCTCATGGCGGTGCCGTGACATTGACCCCCCTAGCAGGGCAGTTCCGGTTCAGTGCCCAGGCCTCATGCACGGCGAACACACACAAACACATGCGCCGCACACACTCATATACACACACACACACACACACACACAGGGCCAGACCCCAGGTGCACCAAGAGGAGCAGTTAAATTTCATCATTACCCTTTCTTCCCTGTGTTGGGGCTTTTTATAGGGCCTTTTTACAGCCCGCTCTGAAGGTGCCACTCCGGTCCCAACGGTGCACAGGAGAGAGATAGATAGATGGAGAGGGACAAGATGGGGGGGGGGAGAGAAGAGCAAGAGGCAGAGGAAGGAGATCTGTACCGGGAGGGAGGGGAGGGAGGGGAAGGGAGAGAGAGGGAGAGGGAGGTGGAGGTGGGGAAGCACGAACGCCCACAAACATGCACACTGTCAGGCGTACAAGCAAAGCAAGTAGGGCACTGGGGATCGAGAAAAAAGAGAAATGGCATGAGAAAGACTTGGAGAGAGAGGAGAAGGGGGGGGTGAAAAGAAGGGAACGAGTAGAGAGGGAGAGAGAGGGCCATCAGTTGTCAGTGTGACTGCTGGCTGATATAAAAACAGTGGCGAGGGTGGCGGATAAGGCAGATGATGAATGGGCTGGAGACACTCATCCATCCCACTGACGGATTTGCGGCCAGGGAGTCGTGTACAGACACATCTAAGAAAGAAAGGACTGTATGTGTGTGTGTGTGTGTGTGTGTGTGTGTGTGGTGTGTGTGTGTGTGGTGGGGGGTGGGTTGTGTTTTGTATGTGTTTTAGAAAGGTGTGATGGACTCGTGATAGGAAGCTGGAACAAGGCATAAATAAGGTTTTCACTACAAAAATGTGTGTGTGCGTGTGTGTGCGTGTGTGTGCGTGTGTGTGTGTGTGCTTACAGTTAGCTTGTCAGTACAAGTCAGTCTTATGCATGGATACTGGACATGTTGCCGTGCATACTTGTATGACGAACCCCTCTGTTGCGGCGCCGCGATGACAGGCCTCGGCCCTGGAAGATGAATGGCGGCGGCGCTGTCTAACTCTGTACAGGCCCATCCATATCCCTCACTGCTATCAGCTCTGTCCAACTCTGTTTTATAGCACCAAACAGTGGCCATAATGACACTAGGACTCTGAGCGTGTCAGGCAGGAGGAGATCGATTGGTAAACATACACACTTGCCTAAGATACACTTGTACATCATTGTCCTGATTTTCAGGGCGGAGCTGTAACGCAGGTTGAATTATGGTTGATGCTGGAATTTCACTGTTTTCACTGCAGGTCAACTTTTGGAAATGTTGTGTTTTCTTGACAGTAACGTAACGTAAAATGGTAAATTAGAAGCAACAGAGTCATAAGCTTCAAGACAATATTACATTTAAACTATGTGAACAAGTGTTTGTTCACAGCAGAATAAAATGGAAGCAGACCAGGAAATGGGAGGGTTCTTACTGAAATAGAATAATAAACTGGGAACAAAGGCCTGTCTCTGATAAATAAAGGGCTGATACTCTCTGAAGGTAAATAAAGAGAGATTCACCATCCAACAAATTAATCTACACTCTCCATATAAGATTCTACCCTCCACTTTAGTAATCAACCCCCCCCCCCCACCCCCCCCCCCCCCCCCCACCTCCCGTAAATATGGGCAACGAAGAAGAGATGGTGTTTTGGTCGTAGCTGTAGCTCGTCCCCGGCTCCGTGTGCTTCCTTCCCCTCCAGCCACCAGACGACCTCGGCCGGGCTCGAACATCCTGCGTGTTCAAAGAAAACAAGTCAGTCAAGTTTCATATGAGACCAAACATGTCGTCGTGGCGAGACGGAAAAACTCTGCAGGATTCAAACACACTTTACACCACGTGTTGTGTTTCCATCACTCTACTGCTGTAAAACACACGTGGATTACTTTTTAAATGTTCATTGAGGTGTCAGCGTTACAGGCGAACTCTCCTCTGAACCCGATCCTGCAGGAGGATGGATGAGAGTTTCATGGACACTGGACATGCGCTCTTCATACTCCGATGACTTATTCTGCAGCTCCAGTGTGACAGGGCTCTGTGAGGAAGATGTATGACGATGCTGATGTTTGACTCGGTGCGGACTATGCAACACAGGTGTGGCCTGAGAACAGATTCCACGTTCCAGAGAGAGACATCTCACCATCTACGTACATTTTAGATAATGAGCGTCTATTTTTAATCTTAATGGTTTTTCTTCCAGCTCCAGCCTCAGGGAAGAAATCTTACACTTTAAGCCCAGTGACTGTGACACATCCTCTCCACCACTTTCCTATCGGTGGGTGTAAAGAACACGGAGCCTCGAGGAGGAGCTACTGTGGCTTTACACTTTCGGACTCACTGGATTTTCATTTGTCATGGAAGGTGTGGAAAGGATTTCCTGTCTCTTTACATACTCAAGTTGTAAACTGTCTGTAGGCGCGACCCAGCAACAGATCTCTTTTGTTATATTTACACCTGTCGTCCACACTACTACCACCATGACGTAGACACCTGCACGGCTCCTGATTGGCTCTCATCAGCCCTCGACTCCTAGTAGTGAAGGAAACATGATAATGAATCCCAGTGTTACTGACCTTGTTGTCTTTGCTAGCATTTTTCGACAATCTGCTTCCTGTTTACACCAGCTTGCACATGCTCAGTGTAATTTTCAGGCGCGTTAGTATGGATGGAGAATGTTTCTGATACGGAACTAAAACGGGTTAAAATTTTAAAATGTAGTGGTGTGGAGGTTACCTCAAGACATTCAAGCTGCATGAAGTGGGAGTAATTGTTGTCCACCATCAGAAATTACTTTCAGAGACTGGCGGGTGAACATTAGTTTGAAAGTGCACAGTAAGCAGGAAGTGACAAAGACAGGTCACCTCTCTCTGTTTCATGCAAATGTATTAATTTCACATGAACAACATTGTGGAGCTTTGCATGAAAATGTTTGTTGCAGCTATAAATATATGTCAGAATATAAAGCTGTGTGGTTGGGAGGTCCGGCTCTCTGGTTCCGGGGCCTTCCAAGAGAAGTTCAGGCGCTCTGTTTCCCCTCATCGGTGCCAACGTCAGTACCTTGCGTCTCGTGCCAGCCTCAGCGGGCGCCGGTCCTCGGCTCGCACCCCATGCCCTGGGTC
This sequence comes from Seriola aureovittata, assembly GCF_021018895.1. NCBI lineage: Eukaryota > Metazoa > Chordata > Actinopteri > Carangiformes > Carangidae > Seriola > Seriola aureovittata. The sequence continues at coordinate 3,135,858 of NC_079367.1, read as the reverse complement.
TTTGCAAACTCCCCCATGTGCATATGCTCCGTATGGTTCAAGCGCCGACGCCAATTTTCCACCATCTGCCCGTGCCCTGTATTTACACACAGAGGCGAGGTCTCCGCTGGAAAGCGACCACCACCCTTCACCTTGTCGGAGCGGAGAAATTTCAAATGTTAACTTGCAGCCCGCAGGAGCGAGAGAGTGATCCACGACCGCCATGCTGAGGAAACAGCCAAATGTGCTCATGTTGAGGGGCGGAGCATGAATTCTCTTCTGCTGTTTCTTTTTATTTCCCCCCCTTTTTTTTTCCTCCCCTCTGCTCTGTCTTTCCCTCTCAGTTTCTTCTCCTCCATGCTTCCCTGCTTCCCTCCACTCCTCCCTTTTCTCTTCTTCTGCTTTCCCTCCATCTTCCTCTCTTCATCTAGCTCCATGCTTCCCCCTTGCTCGGTCTTGCAAATGGCTGCCTGCCAACTGTTTGTCTGAGGAGAGAACAGATTTGAATGAAGAATGGAGACAAAGGAGGGAACAAAGAGGCAGTAAAAGGTGCAAAACACAAAGAGACGAACGCCTGTTGGAGACGCACAGTTTGCATGTGAGTGTGTTTTTCGTGTGTGTGTGTGTGTGTGTGTGTGTTCAAGGGTCTTTACTGTACAGTGGGCAGCGGTCCAACACTACAGGGTAATCCTTTACCCAGGCTTTACCACTGGGAATGTCAGGAATAAGTCAATCATGATGATGCATGCACTCTGCTGACGACATGTACGCGTGTTCAAAGAATATCTAGGGCTTGCAGATGTGCCAGAACCCTGCTTCGGCGACATCAGGGTGCAGTTTATGATGATAGGCAGATACACACACACACACACACACACACGCGCACACACACACACACACACACACACACACACACTTAAAGCCATGGAGGCAAGCCCAGATAAGCAGATTATTTGAAGGAGGCATTATTCACCGTATGAATGCAATAATTGGTTTCATTATTTGGTGGGAATTTCAGCAACACTAAATGAAGAATTAGATAGTGTTTGGTTCCCCAAAGCAGGCTGGAGTTGTGCGCTCCGCTCGCCCACCGTGGGCCTGTGTTTACATGATGTGTTTTCCGGCCCTTATCTCAAATCGCAGCGAACGCGGCTGCTTCTGCTTTTATTTGTTTTAAGGTGGTGTTTCAGTAATAGAATTCAATATTTTGAGGATATTTGGTCCATTTATTCAGGCAGCGTGAGTGTCTCCCTCTCTCTCCCTCTCTCTCTCTCTCTCTCTCTCTCCCTCTCTGTGTGTGTGTGTGTGTGTCCTACATTTTGTGTGTGTATATTCTCTCTGTCAGGGAAACAGTGGTGGGCAGGCTAAGAGGTGGGGAGGCCTACTTTAACGGTCTTTTGAAGGAGATAAATGGCTTACAGATGGCCCAATCAATATATTCAAATGAGACATGGAGTCCAGCAATGAGCATTGAGCAGGGAGCTGGGGGGGGGGGCAGATACACCTCAGGTCATGAGTAGACCACACAGCAGAGACACGACCCCAGACCTTGATGCAATAACATATCAATGCGGTTCATAATGCGAATGATACGATCTCAATAAATTCAAATACAAAACTACAAACACATTTTAATCAGTGATAACGAGCTAACGCATAACAAGATAAAACACAACGTGTCTCTGTGTTAAATCAAGACACTCAGGAATCTGAATCATCCAGAGCAACGACCACCAGCTACGGAAGGTGATCAAGGTCAAAACTCACCAAGGGAAGAACTGCGCAAAATCTTATTCTTGCATTTATTTGTGCAAAAAATCCCAGTGTAAAATTCACTTTCAAACATTTTTAACAAATATCACTGAAAGTGGCTTTGTAGGCAAAAACAGAAAGATGGTAAAAAATAAAGTAAAAAACAAAAAAAGATTGACAGGGAATGAGTGAAACTGAATGAAACTGTATGTCACTGCACGTGGAAGATGTTTTTTTTCTTCCATAAGCAACTGAACTGTATAATCTGTCGATAAATCAGGATGAATTTCCTGTTTTCCAGCATCAAACATAAGCAGCTCTCAGCCTCCGTACCTTTGCTACTTGGAGGGAAGAGAAGTGGAGGAGTCGGGACAGTATGAACCAGGAGAATATAAAGAAACAATCCAAACGTCTTTTCATTTATTTATGTGTCCAGCACAGAGACGTGTTCGGTCCTGATGCTAAACAATGACTGGGAGCTGTGCAGTCGCAGCTCTGTGAAAGGAAAAAAAGGAAAAGCTAATTACCAAACAACCTTTTGTGAAATCGGATTTTCTTTGCTGTATGTTTATATGCTGTTTGTGTATCAGTGATTTTTATATGCACTCCAGGAAGATTAGCAACCGCAGCAGCGAAAGCTAACGGGGATCCGAAAAAAGAGTAAAGGATAATCAAGCAGTTTTCCTTCTGACCTAAGCCTTGCTATGCTAAGCTAACATGCTAAGGTATGCTAAGCATGTCAAAGCCCTTTTCCTGTATTAGACACAGACATGCAATTGTTATTAATCTTTTCATATGACACTGGGTGAGATGGCAAACACGCATATTTCTGAAAGTGTCCAGCGGGCAGCACATATAGACACGTATGATACACGCGTGGCTCTTTTTGTCAGTTTTAATGCAGGTCAAACCCACAGCTGCAGGTCAGCAGTAGAGTATATTTGTCCAACATAGGGTTAATATTAATTACATTAACTGCTGAATCCTCAAACATCTTCCTCTAATGAATCCCCTGCAGGTGTTTTCTCTTCCTACGAGAAATAACTCCTAGGATCCAGATTCTGTCTAAAACAGAGAAATCCGGTTCCTAATACTTGTGCAGGATCCACTATCATGTGCCATGTGGTTTTGAGCCAAAAGATAATGAAAGGTGATAATATAATACAGATAATGCTGGAGAGAATAACCCACATCCCGGGAGATAAAGTTGTTTACTGACAAAAGCACCTTGTTGAAAAATGGTTCGGGAGCGATTCGGCCAATATGGAGGAAAAAAAAAAGAGAGAAAAATAGGGGGGGGGGGGGTGTAGAGAGGGAGTGGACATAAGCCCAGTATAACCAGCGCTTGAGGGTGGTGTTATTGGTGGGGGGGATTCCCTGGGGGAGGAAACATGGCTTCCCAGACTGGAGATAACATCCTCATACAGGCTCCTCGGGAGGAACATAAAAATCCATCTAGACATTACCCAGGTATTTTATCATGCCCTATCAGATCCCATTCTCCCTTATCACCCTTTACACACACTTAAACACGGATACCCATTTCTGGGCACATTGCTCACATTCAAATATAAGAGGAGGAAAGGAGGGGGCCACGTTTTCTACAAGATGGAAGAGCTGCGCTGGATTTCTTGTTTTCCTTTTTGTTTTGTTTTTTTGTTTTTTATTCCTTTTAAAGGACCAAGAAAAACAAGTCTTGTTGTAACAAGAAGATCCAGTTTTATGTGCTGAACTTCTGACGACCATCCGGATATATTCTCTGTTTATCTGAAGAAACGATGCTCCGGCTCCTCTATATATATCAGCAAAATGTATTAAGATTACCCATCATGCAACAGCTAATATGTGTGATGTAGCAGTGAGCTATTAAACTGTATCTGACTTCCTCCAGAACACCAGTCAGGTTTATAGTGTGAGGCTAACTAGCCAATAGCTATCAAGCTATATGCTACATACAGCAGAAAAAGCTGCTGTCACTCATCTACATCAGGCATGAGGCTAGAGAGCAGGTGTGACGATGGGCGTGTTAAGACCGCCTCACCGGCCAATCAGACGCAAGTCGAGCCAGGTGCTGAGACTCTCAAGTAACTCAAGGTATAAATAGAAATAAAAGTTTTTATATTTTCCATTTTTCTTTTCAACTTTCGACAGAGATAAAAAAAAAAAGCTTAATTATACATTTATCTGAAAAATAGAAAACACAAATTTAGTAAATTTTATTCCAATTTTTTATTTCTCATTTTTCATATGGAAAAATTGAACTGATGAACATTAAAACAAACAGCCTCATGAAAAGAAGTAAGAATCAAAAACAGACTTTTACATGAATTTTAACAGCAAAACAACATTTTGTGATTTAATTTGAATGAAATGTTTTATGACATAAAACATATAAAACCTGATGAACAAACAGTCAGACTGTGACAGAACAACTGGAATCACTGAGGCTCTGCGGGCGCCACAGGGAATATCAAATTGTCTGTGTGTGTGTGTGTGTGTGTGTGTGTGTGTGTGTGTGTGTGTGTGTGTGTGTGTGTGTGTGATAAGGTCACGTGTCAGAGACAGCATTAACAATAGTCTATTTCAGAGGAGAATAAAGGCTGCCCCCCCCCTACACACACACACACACACACACACACACACACACACACACACACACACACACACACACACACTCTCCACGCCTCCCCACTCATCACCCTGCATTCTGCTTCAGGCTTCAATCTCTCCTTGACCTTTGACCTCAGGTACAGCCAGGTGTTGACCAACCCTCCCTCTTATCCCTGCCTGCCCCTCCCTTTCTTTACACACACACACACACACACACACACAGGCGTGTTTACATAAGAGGCTCTGAAACAAATATTTTTCATTTGCTATCACAAGCACACATGTATTAACACACACACACACTGTACAAATACAAACACTGACATCATCAGTACATCATATCCCAAGTCTGTTTACTGCACAACAAGGATGTTAATGCAAATAATAGTTTTATTTTTTATTTTTTTAAGGTATCAAATAAAAACAAACACACACACACACATTCATGGAGTCAGCTCACATAAACAGCGCACACACACACACACACACACACAGACACACACACACACACACACCCTCAGAGGGGTTTTAAAAAATTAGAGTAGCTCAAGTGGGAAAACAGTATCCATTTGTCTTTGGGCTAATATGAGTCTGGCTGCATTAGAGACAAATAGCATCCACTTCCATTTCCTTTATCATTGTCAGGCCAATTAATAGGCCAAGGATTCTGTTACTGAGTTACTAGATGGAGGCGAGCCACGCACGTACACACACACAAACACCTCTCACACGCACGCTAACACACACACACACTCACATACACACACATACACACACACACACACACACACACACACACAAAGGGAGCTCTTTCAGCTGCTGACCTTGGCTGCTCCTCCCCACACAAAAGACCCCAGAGATGGATGCCTCTTTGGAGAGCACCGGGTCTCTGGGAGGGTACCACTGCTGCCATACACACACACACACACACACACACACACACCACACACACACACACACACACACACACACACACATTCACACAAGTATACATACATATACATATGCAAGTGTGTATGTACACAGATGCTCAGGGACTGACAGACATTAGGGTTTAGTCCATCTTGAGGCTCTGGACCAGAACGCAGGCGTCATTTTGGTCTTAGACTCTTGTGGAGTCACATATAAAGATGTGGGGGTCCAAATGTGGCCCCAGACTCCTGGACCCGTGTGTTCAGACTATATGTTGTTGTCAGGTTCAGATCTCCTGGTGGGGGTCTCCCCCCTCGGCGAGGTTCACCGCTCTTTGATGTAAAGCTGCAGCGAGAGCGATGGAGAGCCACTCATGGCTTTAATGACACCGAGCATTTATCAGTCATGTAGATTACAATGTCACCTGAGTGTCATCTGGCAGACACATCACACACACACACACACACACACACACACACACATACACACACGCACAGAAACACAGACACATCCCACACACACACACACACACACACACACACACACACAAGCAGATACAGGGGGTGAAAAGGGACACAGATACATAAGCCTGTGTGATTATTTACTAAAAGTCCCACGTGTGTGTGTGTGTGTGTGTGTGTGTGTATGTGCACGTGTGTGTGTGTGTGTGTGTGTTCACATCCTGTAACTGCACACACACTAATCATTACTGTTATTTTATCTGTTTTTGTCATTTATGTAGCTTTATTTTGATTTTACATTTCTGATTTTAATCAGATTGTTCTTATAATAATGATTTGGTGAAACATGCAAACACCACCTGAAACCTCAGATACAACATTTATAAAGTACTTTTATTTAACTTTTATTTATTATTATTCCTTATTATAAGGTGAGAAGAAAAACCTGGAGAGGACGGACTGTGACTGTGACTGTTGTTATAAAGAAACATTGATGTGTCAGCACATCTGATATATAATAATTAAATAATGACCACATCAAACCTGCACATGGGAATCAACCCCAACAGCCGGGGTATAAGAGGACCTGCATCCTCCAGTGTGTGTGTGTGTGTGTGTGAGAGAGAGAGAGAGAGAGAGAGAGAGAGAGAGAGAGACTCATGATAACAGTCTCGCCCATTCAGAGTGTGAGTTATTTATAATACGACTAAAGCTGCTTCGTCACTTTTTCTCCACATTCAACGTTACTTTCTGTGCAGATTTTGTTTGGAGAATCTTTAATGGAAATAAATGATTCATATTTGGAGCATTGAGCATCAGGTTTGTGCAGCTGATTAACACATATTTCCTGCAAAGCGAACAATTGCATGTATTACAAAAAACATCCGTCCGTATCCCACACACACACACACACACACACACACACACACACACACACACACACACACACACACACACACACATATGATGTGACATTATAGTGCATATATGTCATGAAAGATCTGGTATTTTGGGAAAGAGAATCAAACTAACAGAGTTTGTTAACGAGCTGCAGTCGATGTGAACACAACCTGCTCTATCAGGGAGTCATCTCACTTTAATACTGTGCTTTTACTTTTCCGTTCATCCCTTGTCCTTTAATTGCACCTGTGTTTCCCTCACCTGCGTCTTTTCCTCGGACCTCGGCCCGTCGCACGTCAGACTCAAACAGAGGTCTATAGGAAAAAGAAGTGAGGAAGAGGAGATGAGGAAGATGTTCTGAACCGTCATCAGAAGCGGCCTCCGTCTCTGATGACGATCACACAGCTGGATCACACAGCTGGATCACACAGTCAGTACAGTAACATTTCATATTCAGTGGAAATCACTGGTCAGACACAGACTGAGACGATTCAACTGCAGCAACATGTTGTTTTTATTTCTTAATATTCCCTTTGAATTTTCATTATTTTATAATCCAAATTATCATTAAAATGTTTGTAGAAAATATTTATTCGCCCAAATGTTTTAGGGAAAGTGGAAATGTTGTGACTATATCTCACATCAAACAGCCTCACATCAGTCTTGGTTTGCTGTTGATGACATCTCCTCCTCTCCCTGATATGATATTGTTCATGAAACATATTAATAACAGACAGTAACAGATAATTAAGAAGAAAAAGCTTTTTAATGAGTGAAGTTTAAGGTTCCTCTGTTAATCAGAGCTTCTGTTTTAAACTGGCTTTACACTTCAGTTGCTTCTGTCATTCTTCCCAAAATAAAACGGTGCTGATGTTGTGATGTGGTTTCAAAACGGTCCGAGTGTCCAATCACTGACAGATTGCCAGTAAAGTGGTGTGTCAGTCCAGTAAATGACTTACGTGAGGGAAGGTCTCTTGTATCCTCGCTCACGTCTCCGTGGAGATCCGTCGTCGCAGACTGAAGGAGGGGAACTGGAGCAGCTTAATGACGGCAGATTTCTGGGTCAGGCGAGAGTGACAAACAATCAAATGCGTTATTGTGAGAGAAGGTTCTGTCTGAAACTTCCCTGCCTGCATGCGTCTTGTATTGTGCGCGGCTAGATTACTCCACCTCCCTCCAACACTCCAAGTAAAGTTCAACTTTAGATCATTAAAATGCTGAATTTTGCAAAATATTCAGGGCTGAAGCTTCTAAAGATCCAAGTACATGGAGCTGCTTTAGGAGTTTGAAGTATGAAGCCACTTTGGAGGTAGTTGGACACGCCTTGACATCTTTATATAATTCTCTCATTTAAAAATAAAAAATCTAAAAGTGCTACATGTGCTTATATTCAACAGAAAATTAATAATATTAAATAATAATAATCTGAGAGTCAACTAAATCATATGCAAACATGCACATCGCAAAAACCTATTCTCAGAGCTGCTGAAAAAAAGACATTATGCAGCCAGTGGCCTGCACACTGAATACTGTTGGAGTAGGTGTCAATTCATTTCAGTTCAATTCAAATCAATTCAATGCCTTTATTGTCATTGCACAGTGTATAACGAAATTACGTGTCTCCAGTGGTACGTGCAGTAATATACTTAAACATGAGTACATCCACAACAAAACTACAGTAGACTCACAATCAATAGTATAAAAGCAGAGTGAGTCCATGTCCTCAGTTATTATTGCACAAAGGTAAATTCACAGATAATATTGCACATTCTCAGGGTATCACTCACAGGATATTGCTGCACTTATTAGCCTGATGTTCAGCCTCTAAGTAATAGCAGCCCTCCCCACTGTCAAAGGTCGTGCCCAGTCAGTTTGGAAAGTCACTGTGAATTGTGACTGTATTAACAATAATAAGCTCGAGGCGTAGAGTGCACACACCAAGGCTCAGTTCTTACCACAGCGGCTTGGAGTCCGACCTTTGCTGCACGTCATCCGCTCACGCACTCCACAACTTTCCTGTCTCTCTCACTGCAACTGTAACAAACGCAAAAACTTAAAAAGAAATATGATCAAAATCTGTCACAAGAATTTCATTCAGGATGAATAAAGTTCTGTCCCTTTGTCTTTCTCTTAGAGTTTTCAGTCCTGATCAGTTTCTGTCTGGTTGAAGGTAAACGTAGACATCCCATCCGGGTGCAGCCTTCATCCTGCAGTCACCGGTACATGAACAACACCGTCTGTCTGTGCAGGGGTCGACTGTTCGTCCTGTGTCACGCAAAACACATTAACTATGTATTTAACTGTCCTGAAAGCTTTGCGTCGTCAGTAGGAACCGGTGGACTCGGGGCTGAGCGCCACACAAATTCAAAAATTTCATGAGATTTGTCGACAACAACGTTATCGTTTAAACTCCTTCTTATTAACTTTTTTTTATTAATAAGCTGCACCCTGTCTTTAATGCATGAATGCATAGACATTTGTTCCTCACACACTCCACCCACCACATTCTGTTAACACATTGATGAGCCTGATATTCAATCAATGAAGATTAACTTGCTCAACTTGCCTAAGGTAAGTCCCCTCTGTCTGTCCGTTGCTTTTTTCTTTTTTTTTTTTTTGAAGGAAGGAGCCCAAATACGATTACGCAGAAGGGGAAATTATGCCAAGATGAGTAGAGCTTAATATATGGTAATTATTTGACAGGATATACTTACACAGCGATTAGCATATCTCCAAGACGAGACAGAGATAGAGAGCGGAAGGAGAGCAGAGGGAGGGAGGAAGAGAATGCAGGGGAGGACGAGGGCTCCCTGATAAGGATTTCTTTCTCTCTCTCTGACAGAGGGCGGTGGGAGAGTCTGCGTAGGCAAACTGTTCTTCCATATGTACCTCCACTGATAAGCCATCTCTATAGGGGCTGGGCCAATGGTAAGCAGACCTGACGTGCCTGGCATACCAGACAAACAGCACATATCACACATATCATTCATTACACACACTCCAGACATGTGCACAAGTACCGACCGTGTGGTGTGTGACCAAAATTCAGGTATGGCATTTAGCTGACATGCAGAAACACAGAGACACACACAACACACACACACACACACACACACACACACACACACACACACACACACACACACACACACACACACAGGCAGCTAATATTCCTCTTTACAATACATGACTGAACATTCGCTGAAACAACCAATACAGACACAGTGCAATCCATTACAGTGTGTTTGTGTGGCGGTGTAGTACATACATCTTACTGTCTACCTCTGTGTCCTATCGGCGCGGCCCTGCCAATACTCCCACTGTGGAGAGTATATTTGACTAATGCACACTGGCCATGAGGATAGATCCGTCACGTGCACACACACACACACACACACACACTTATGCATACATACACATACACTTATGTACGCCTCTTATTATAGCCGCACCGTGCAACTATTCGACATCGGCAGCAAGAAAGTGAGTTTTTTGTTTTACTTTGTGTTTAAGAAATGATCATTTCTGTTTTGTGCCATTTTTATTTATATTTTTATGCTATGGACTTTTTTTTAATTTACATTTTGACCTGAAAAAAAATAAAACAAACAAATACAAACAAAGTCCTACCCACAAATCAAGTTAGACAGGCTACAGATATTATGATTTTATATAATATTTATAAACATATTTTGACAAAAGTATTGTAGAAAGTGATCATTCAACAGATGCTATCACTCCTTAATAGCAATAATATTTTTGTGAAATTTCAGTCGAGTTTTCAGGAACGATGCAGCACAGAATCTGCACTGTTGCAGGTAACCAATGATCTCCTAGTAGCAGCTGATAGTTGCCAATATATTGGTGTTTTTAAATGCAATACTTTGATACAATAATTGATCGTCTGCATCACTGGATTGGAGTCCCTCAAGGCTCTGTACTCGGTCCACTCCTAATTTCTACATATATTCTTCCACTAGGTCAAATTACAACATCTAATTTCATCACTACGCAGATGACACTCAACTGTCCTTTCCCATCCAACCCAACCACCAGGCTGGACCCACTACCCTCACTAAATGTCTGGATGATATTAAACGATAGATTGCTG
>NC_079367.1:3110133-3120133 GCF_021018895.1 Seriola aureovittata | reverse complement strand
ACACAATAACAACAAACACGTACACAAATCAGCACAATGAAACAGGCGCTGCTCCTCAGCCGGCCTCCACACCCCAGCTGACACAGGCCTGACCTCTGTTCTGTGTGTGTGTGTGTGTGTGTGTGTGTGTGTGTGTGTCTGGCTGGTTGGCCATTCTCAGGGTGGGCTGTCACTCCACACACCTCTTGCTGCCAACAACAGAAGAGAGGAAGGGAGGGGTGAGGGTGAGGGAGGGGGACAGTCTGACATGGCTTGAGGGAAGAGAAGGAGGGTGGCTGGAGGGTGACATAAAGGCACGTGTGTGTGTGTGCGTGTGTGTGTGTGTGTGTGTGTGTGTGTGTGTGTGTGTGTGCGTGTGTGTGTGTGTGTGTGTGTGTGTGTGCGTCTGTGTGCGTGTGTGCGTGCTCACCTCCTGGAGTTGCCTGGTCAATTAAATTCACATTGAGGATAAATGATTTGCAAATGATACACAAACGAGTGAGTGTCCCGTCCTGAAGAGGCCGAGGGTCAGAGAGGCTTCACTCATCTGAACATGACAGTTACAAAAAGAAAAAAAGGATAAATATTTGTTTCTTTCACATGTTTTAACCTATTTATAAAACAGATATTTTATATTACTGCTGTAACTTTCCAAACATTAGTGTTTCATGCTGCTTGATTGTTTCTTTACTGTGTTTTCAAAGTGTCAAATTAACAGTTAATAACAGAAAGCGTAGGTGTCGGCGCTTCCATGTAGAAGAGACAAGACACTGTAATATCATGTGAACTCTTTACTATCAAATGATGTTGCATTTTTGTGCTGGTAGAAAAATCTGAAATCTGAGAGTTAGCTGAAAAACTACGACTAAAACTAAACACAAACCGACGTGGCGGAAAGGAGAAGTTTGATTATTGGACACCTGCTTTATTATCTTAATAGGTAATTGTGTTTAATATGACAAAACTAACAGCATCACCAGAGACGTCATGGCTAGTAGTGGAAAACTAATACTGCAGCAGAGGCTTTTCTGTTCACACAGGTGATAAACAAACAAACAATAACTGACCTCACTCACCTGATAGTTGAACAGCTGTGAAGGATTACAGTAAAAATACATTTTCTGATCATTGTTGTCATTTAAACTGTAAACGGAATATTTCATAACTGTCTTTTTTTACTCATAAAGACTGTATGTGACATTTATCACAAAAGAAATCTCCTGCAGGTGCCAACACACACACACACACACACACACACACACACACACACACACACACACACAGTGTAAATGGACAGTGTTGCAGACTGATGCTGTGTCTGTGTTTAATTCTGTAAAAGCTGCACTCGCTGGTAATTTACTGATCTAAAGACTTTGAGACTGGGGTACATTTTTGTGTGTTTAGTTTCTGTGTGTGTGTGTGTGTGTGTGTGTGTGTGTGTGTGTGTGTGTGTGTGTGTGTGTGTGTGTGTGTGAATGAGACAGAGAGCGAGAGACAGAGAGCATCAGGCATGGAGGAGACCCCCTTCTGGCTATCCTCTGAGGGGTTGATGATACTAAAGACACTGGAGAGCGCCCCGGCTGTGACCCACCCACCCACACACCCACACACACACACACACACACACACACACACACACACACACACACACACCAACCCTCCAACCATTCTGTTCTCTTTACAACTTTACAAAATAGGCTTTTAATTTAGCTGGGCGGCCGGGGCGTGTGGGGCCCGCCAGCATCAATCATCATGAGGAGGCTGAGGAGGCCAGGCCGTCCCCTGGGCCCTCTCACTGACGAGGATGTCCCTGCACACACACACACACACACACACACACACACACACACACACACACACACGCACTCATGCAGACTCAACACACTTCTTCCTTCTGCTCTTTTCTACAGACACTCGTTCAAAAAGACCTCAAAACCTTATCATTCTCTCAAACACACACACACATGCATGTGCACAAGCATGTGCATGTGTGCACACACACACACACACACACACACACACACACACACACACTTAGACCCCCTCCATCCCCTCCAGGCTGTAGATGATGAGACCAGACTGAACACAGATGGGAAATGGAGGGAAAATGTGGAAATGAAGCATCTCTCCCGCTCTCTGTATTTTTTAATTTCTTATTATATTTAATCACAAACAAACCACATGACAATACATGTTCAAGTGTGTTCACTGTGTGTGCAGCCTCACCAAAGTCTACTTTCTAGATCATTTATTTTTCTTTCTCTTTTTGTTCATCTTTTTTGGAACCCTTTGTACGATCATGTTCTCCTCTAAGCCAATTTGTATTTACATTGCAAACATTCATTTCCATTTTGGGTTCATGTACCTACCTTCTTTGTTAATTGGATTTGGATCATTTCCAAATGTTCAGTGTGTACCCAGCAATAATTATATTCCCGAAGAGATCTGTATGAATTTTGTCACAGACTTTGACGGCACATCGCCGACGTGACACTGATGTTTTTAGTGCGTGTGGAAGACGCCGCGCGTGAACCAAAATGTCAGCGGGACGTCTGAAAGACAAAGAGCACGTCGCTGATTTAAAACAGTCGCCAGAGAATTATCATTTTACTGCAAAGTTCAGCACATTTAAACTGAATTCCACTTATTCTACTTCATTCTTTTACTTTCACTCATGTATTTGACAGCTGTTACTTTGCAGATTAAAGCTCAATAACTTAGTGTCTGACTTCCACAGATTTCAGGGAGTCACATGAGACGCGTCGATGTCCCAGATGTCCTGACTTTTACCTCCAAACACACTGAATCCTACATAATACCTCCATAATACTGTGATTTCATTAGACGCCTCTTGCCTGGTAAATGCAGATGTCTTTCAAACTTCACATCACCAATTTATAAAACAGCCATCCTGAAGAAAGAGTAAGCCGCGTCCCAGTTCAGAGGCAGCGCCACAGCGGAGCGACGAGGCCGCACCGGATTCGAAGGCTCCTTCAAATGTGTCCTTCGTGCACCAACATATCCCAACATTACTTGCGCGCCGGTAATGAAAATAATACGTCAGTAAACAGCACTGAAAGTCTCAGGGTGGAAGAAAGGAGTTAAACCTTCAAGTTTCTGTCAAAAAAAAGTCATGTTGTGAGGGTTGCTAGGCGACAGGAGCCACGACACAGCCGGTGACGCGAAGACAAAATCCTCCGTAGACCAGGCCGTCGCATTTCGGTTCGGCCTGTGTGGAGGGTTAGGGTTAGGGTTAGGCACAGGACCCCGATGACATCACTATGACCTCATCAGCGTTATTCTCTCTGCCTGTGAGACACTAAACTGTTTGAATTCGAATAAGTAAACTAACAAAAATGAACATGATGATTCAAGGCACCAATAATGCGGCTCCTGCTTTTTAATGGTTCTGTTGTGATAACATTATTGTTCTTGGTTGGAGGTGTGTATCATTAACACTGTGGGAGCCAATCAGAGCCAACTATTTGAATCCAGGATCAGTGTCCGGTCCGGTCTCATGGGACTACAGTAATGATGTCACCTTTAATAATGTTTCAAACACATTAAACACTGATTAAGAAACAATCTGGAAAAACCAGTGAAGCCGATGATTTTGACCAAGTTTGACCATCACCACCGACCCTCAGTACTCCACCCCCCCCCCCCCCTCTCTCCCTCTCTCTCCTCTGCCTCTCTCTACCTCTGTCTTCCCGGTTGTGTGTAATCAGATAAACTGAGCCGAGAGGTGCGATAAGGAAGGGTCTCCCTGGGGTGCTATGTCGCTCCCTCCTTTCCTCGCCTCCCTCCCCTCACCCCTCTCTCCACCCGCGTACCCCCTCGCCTCTCCACCCCCACCCCCCTCCAACCCCACAGCTCTATCTTTGCTGCCGGTGGCGATGGTGGTTTTAGTATGCATAGAGCTGAGCTATCTGCTCCACTGCACCTTGACTCCCCCCAACACACAAATACAACCACGTTCACACAAACTCACCACCACAATATTCATCCATGCACACACACACACACACACACACACACAACACACACACACACACACACACACACAGCACCATTACTGATGCTAGGGGAAAGGCTGTAGCCATCATAACGAGTCAGAAACACACACAGACACACACGCTGTCACACAATAGGTCCAACCTCAGAGAGCTTGTATTTTAAGTCAGATGCTGTGATGTGTCGCTCAAAGGAATCTGAAAGGAAGTGGCAGCAAAGTGGCAGAAGCTCTTTCACATGTCAGAGCGCTGCACTGTTGATGTTGATGTGGGAAACAAACAGAGACAGTTTCCCTGCAATTATTGTCTTAGTGGTCTGTTGTGCGTCTCACTCTGTGGGTCTGTGGTTTGACCTTTCGGCTCAGTCTTCTGCTGTACCCGTGTATGAGCGAGAGCATTGTAACTGATCAGTCTTTAAAGCTGCTATAATCAATATTTTTATAATATCACCGTCAAAACAACGTTTCAGCTCAGTGTTCATCTGTCCAGCGGCTTCAGCGGCGCCGCTCTGAACACGTTGTTTCCACAGAGAAAGATCAACATCTGTTAAACCAGACGACAGTCAGAGAGCAGCTGATGAACGTGGAGGAGCGTTGAGCCACTAAAGAGCCAGATATCTCCAGCAGGGAGACAGCGAGCCCACAGGCTTATTATGACCCACAGTTACGTTTTGTTGCTAGGCGACATCTAGTGGTCGTAGTAATTACGACAGGAGCGAAGGGAAGAGTGTCGGTGACGTAGGATAAAGAGAGAGAAAGTCCACAACACATGTTACACTTCTTATCACTGTAACCATGACAACAAAGATCGTCTACTGTTCAGGAAGTACTAGTTTGAACCCAAATCACCATCTTTTCCTAAAGCTAACCAAGCCACGATTTGTTTATTATTGTAACCGTGACAACCAAGGTGCGGTACGCCTGCCCGCTGTTTCAGGAGACGCTCCTATGGGTGGTGCAGTCAGGAGTTGGTGGGGACCAAAAACAGAGCCAACAGAGAGGGAGTGCCGGACCTACGGTCGTTATGTTAACGGGCAACACCGTTCCCAGAGGACGATGATGTTGCTAATGACTGATTCACGACAGAATAAAATGAAGACAAATTTATTGATTATGGTCTATGGCCAATCATCGCCACAAACATCAACACGTAAACACAAGCTGGCGGGTGAAGCTCAGGGTCACACCTCCACTTGGTTTTTCCACGGTCACAGAAAACCACGACGTCCCACCAACACCACAGAATCATCTGGGCTCTGACCCGCTCAGTGTGACAGTATTAACATGCATGAACTGTTTATATGCTAACTCTTTAGCACAGATAAACTGAGGGTTGACAGAAGCAGCACTTTGACAGGGACAGTCAACGTGTTGTGTTTATTCTGGGGATGAAATGGGTCAAACCTAAACTTTGTCGCAGCACAGGAAATTGGACTTGTCAGGTGGAGTGACGTGTGTGTGTGTGTGTGTGTGTGTGTGTGTGTGTGTTGGGGGAAGGAGGCGGTTGTTAGCCTGGGCAGCTACCCGCTGGTGATAAGACAAAGGCAGGTTGTTTGCTGTCTCTGTCTGCGCTGCCTGGCCATTAAAGGGAACCTGCCATCAGATGGAGGCCGGGCAACTGGACACACTCACACACACACACACACACACACACACACACACACACATTCCTGCTCCCGCCTCAGGTCCTTGAACCTGTAAATCCATAGTATGTGTGTGTGTGTGTGTGTGGGTGTGTGTGTGTGTATCCAGGCTTTATATCCAGGCTTTATACATGCTCAGCCAGTGGAGTGGAGCTCCAGCTATCCTCCCATAGCATTGCTTTGTTTTGTTCCTGGAGAGAGAGAGAGAGAGTGTGTGTGTGTGTGTGTGTGTGTGTCTGTGCTCAGCGTTCAGTCCTCCAACAATATGAACCAACAGGAAACATCAACACTCCAGCCAGTGATTCCGTCACGCTCAGACGTGGTTTATGTACGAGCTGACGTTCATCCAGGTCTGAAATTCTTCTCTCTCCACTTCCGCACGCCCGTCGCTGCGTGTCGTCTGGAGAGTCTGCAGAAAATCTGACCTCGGACCTGTGGTCACAATCTGAACCAGGACCTGGTTTTGTGCAGGACGACTCTTCAGAGACGACATGGAAACAGATTTACACAAAAGAATTGAGACGAAAAGTTTCCAAATCTGAATCTGATCCTGAATCAATTATTTAACTTTCCTTTACAATTCGTAACCAACTGAGTCGACTTCAAACCTGTTCACACACAGTCTCTGTGCGACAGGTATCTCACTTCCAAAACTGCATCGAAAACACAACCAGGAAAACTCAAACACACGGAAACAGCCCTGACAACAGGTAGCATTAAAATATGGATTATTGTCTGACTTCTATCCAGCCAATCATTTACAATAAAAGCCGAAGGTTTCAGCTCTCACATGGTTTTTATTTCTTGTCTCTATCTGCTTCAGAAGCTGAGGAACAAAGGTTTCTAGTGACAGCGTTGCATTAGGTGAATCTTTACCTGTAGCTAGCTGGCTCCTCCCCCTCCTAACCAGCTGGTTAGCAGGTTGAAATCATTGTCTGGATTGTCAGCAATAGATAATCAATATATCTGGGAATGGGACGATCTGCTGTATTTCACTGTCAACAATTTTCCCTTGTTGTGTTCAAGGGTCAACAGAGGTCATCTCCGTCTCCTCCTGACGCCATGGAAACATCAAGTGTCTCTAGATCGGTGTCTGAATGTGAGGAATCTGCAGCGGCTTCAGTTTTAATGGACGACGCTCCGTTTAAAGTCGTTCATGTTGTTCAGGAGTTTGAAGAAGCTGCAGGTAACATCAGTTACGTGTGCGTGTATTTGTGTGTGTGTGTGTGTGTGTGTACCAATCCAAACACCACCTGAACCAAAGCTGAGCCTACAGCAGAGTGAGGCAGCAGACACCAGAATCCAGACTTCTACTGACCAGAATAAAACTCCTAACAAACACACACACACACACACACACACACTTGCAGGAAGCTGGGCCAGTGGCAGCTTCTTTGAGCTATGGCCACCACTGGCTGGGCCTGATGCAAAGCTGCTTAACAGGACTCATCTGGGATCAGTGACAGATGGACAACCTGTCCTGGAGGCCTGGGCACCACCGGAGCTCCAGGAGACAGGTAAACCTGGTCAGAGGCCCCCCCCCCCCCCCCCCCTCCCCACGGAGCCGCCGAGGACGCTTATGGTGTAATCGCAAGATTTAACGGTCAAGGTGCAAAGACACTAAACATGCACCAAAACACACACACACACACACACACACACACACACACACACACACACACACACCATGACAACAGAGTCTGGGTCAGGGCCTGGAACCTCTTCTGGGGGGGGGGGTATCACCTTCAGTCTATGTATCCAGAACCTGATTCAGCTCGTTCTCCTGGCGCCGTGGGAGTCCGTCGTCGTCCACAGTAACTTCCTGTAAGACAGAGGCCGTTACGCACGCGTAGGATTATTGTTCATATTGTTTGTTTTCTTAAATGAAGTTCTGTACATGATTATCCAGCGTCTCCGTTCCGCCTCCGTTTGATGCGACTTTTAAAAACACTTAAAAAAAGTGCGAATACACAAAAACTTTGTCACTGTGACGAGAGTAAATGTAATTTGTAACTTCCAGGCCTGAGTACAACAAACTCACTGACTCAGTGTCACCGTTATATTTTCTTCAGAGCTGATGGAAACTAATGCAGTGTGATGTAATTAAACCTACAGAGTCTGTCGATGGAAATCCTGACGTCGTGTGTTCAGAGAGGTCGGCGTGTGAAATCATGTGGTTTTACTCCATGTAACAAACTGCTTCACCTTATTTACTGTGGTTGTGATGTCAGCCGGTATTCACACGTGACCCTGCAGCAGTGACGATGGCGGCGGTGATGTTTGATTGACAGGTTATTTTTTGGGGGGGACGGTGGTAATTGCATCAAACCCTGTAAACAAAAAGAAGAGGATTGTGGCAGACACACACACAGACGCAGGTTGTCCCTCAGAGCTGCCATGTCTGTGACTGCAGCGTGGCGGGGATGGCCTCTCCGTGTCACCGCGCCGCCGCAGCGCCCAGCGCTGCACGCCACGTTGCATTTCACACTCGCTTTGCAGCCGCCAGTTGAGTCATCAGCAGCTAAAGGATGGAATTAACTCCTTTGCTGTCATCCTTGGCCCCTCGTCAATGGCTCTTAACTCATTTGTTCTTATTTTGCTGTTGTTTCACGTCCAAAACGGTATGTGTGGCAATGTCAGGGTGGTGCTGGATGGGTATGTGGGGAGGGCAATAATTAGTGTTGGTATTGAAAAGTAATAACAGTATGGATTAATGTGGGAGAAGTGGAGTGGAGCGCATCATCGAGTGAGACAAATCCAATGCTGGGAATTGGCAGACAAAGCAAGAGGCAGTCAATAGGGATTATGTGGGAGCTAAGCCGACCCACTTTGGCTGGGGGAGGGGAGGTGGTGGTGGTGGTGGTGGTGGTGGTGGTGTGGTGGGGTTGGGGGGGGTGGGGGGGTGCTTTGATGGTGGCGGTGGCAGCTTTTGGACTGGCACCGATACACACTCATGCAGGTCGGCTTGCCGCCGCCGCCTCAGCAGACGCCGCACATGCTCTGTGGTAAAGAGTGCGGGGCAGAAGGGTGGAGATGGCGCAGAGGGGTGGTGAAGAGGAGGAGGAGGAGGGGGAGGGAGGACGGGCATCTTGCTCCCTCTATTTAGCTATCGTGACTCCACCCAACCCCCCCCCTCCCTCCCCTTCCGTGAGTCCATGAGGCCCTAGATCCCTCTGCCCCCTAGGGGAGGTGGTGCATTGGCGCTGCCAGAGCCGGAGTCGGTGCCAGCTGGGCAAACACCCAAGTCGTTGACAGAATAAACACCTTGCAAATAGAAGCAGAGATGACACAGCCTCAGAAACAGTGAGCGGCACGACTCCCCCTGCATCAGCAGGTCCACGCTCGCTCCGTCACTACACGAGGCGACGGACTGACGGTTACATCGATATCTCTGCTCTCACTGTATCTGGAGATAAAATAGTTTTATTTTCTAAATTATCTCTCTCCGTCTTATTGTAGCATGTGGCTGCTAATCAGGTTTATTTGCTCATATCTGGAGTTATAGACACTGTTTTTCTCTTTTTATGACACCGGAGTCTGATGCTACTCGACTGTTTCCAGTACCACAAAGGATTTACAACAACATCTCGTCACTATGATGCAGGATTTATACCAAAGTTTCACTGTTTCAAACTCACTTATTAATATAACGAAGCGTCCAGTGGCGAACCTAGAGTCTGGAGGGTCACGGGCAAAGAAGCCCGTCGAAGAACCCCTCCACATGCAGACTATGTAGACGTCACAATGTACCGTTGTTCCCTAAATTTCTCAAATGCAGGCAATCGGTAGACGCTAGCTACAGTTGACATCATCGAGGGGCCCCAGCAGCATCGCACTGTGGAGTGTTTTTATAGGAGGGTTAAAGGTGTCGTTAAGCAGAGCGTCCATTTCCACTGACAGATCGATACATGATTTATCAGATCTAACATGTTCATTTCCTGCACATACAGCGACTCAAAAAATCTGATTCCATGTCATTTAATTTTGAAATATGAAAAAGTCACAGCAGCAGCAGCAGCAGCAGATTTCAAAATAAAAGTAAAGCCTAGATCAAATGAATCAAAACTTGGCCTTTCAGTGCTTTTATTTTGAAATGTGTTTTGGTTCTAAAGGCCATGCGGCTGTGGAGGATTGCGCAGCAGGGAGAACGGTCACCGTGCACATGCAGGTTTCCACCTCTGAGACATTCAAAGCAGATTTTTTTTTAAACTTTTAAATTGAACTTGGGAGCGTCCGGTCATCACATTATTCACCCGCCCTGGATCTGAAAGCGTTGCATCAGCCGGCTGCTTCCTGCTGCTCCGTATGTGGTCAGCACTTCCTCTCAGCTGTGGAATGGATCACATTTCTGGACTCAACATGCAAA